>NC_052134.2:9125960-9438593 GCF_016086655.4 Lepeophtheirus salmonis
TATTAATAATGGCCTGGATTGACTCTTTACATTAGAGCCTAGATTAATTGAAATTTAGGCTGTTCAGTGGTTATTAAAATTTTATGCCAGTCACTCGCACTTGAGTAGGATTTGTTACATGTGGGATCACCAAGATATTTAGAAACCAAGGACATATCTCCTCTATTTGAACCCAAAGCCGTAAAAAAAAAAAATTAAACAGAACACGCAATCAAACTTACATGACGAGGATATTGTAGCTGTGATGTCCTGAAGACAAATAACATCGGGATAAAATGAAAAAAAATAATCATTAAAGCATAGCTGGAGAAGCGATTCTTGCCCCTTCTCGTATTTAACGGGAACTTTCCCATTGCCATATTCTTTTCAATATTGCTATAGTTAAAATTACTAATAAATTAAAGAAAACAAATATATTACACTCTTATGAAAAGGCAATTTGGGGCAATATAAAAGTTCATAAATCAAATGAATGTTAAGCAATATAATAAATATTATTGAATATTCTATGGCACTCTCAAATGTGAATAAAAAGACCACAAATGAAAAAAAAATTTAATTTTTAATAATAAAGTATCTTATAAAAATAAATGGATTTGAAATATTGTTTGAGTCTTGTAATAGTTGGTTTTCAAAGTGGATTCATATTCATAAAGGGATAAAATTGAAGTATAAATTGGGTATGCTCATGAATGACGGCTTGAAAATTATTTATGGGGGAGTTACAATGTGTGCTTTGGAGTAGACCTAAGGATTGTCATCAAAGTATGTACTTCTTATCCGTCTCTATCATAAATACAAAATGGTATTTCTATCTATTTCCTTTCTCACTCTATCAAAACTCTTTACAGCTAATCAAATATAACATCAGGCCAGCTAAGATTCTATCCTCCAAAATATCACTGAAATTGTCATGGACATTATCTGTGTAACTCCATCTGACCAATTAAAGGAACATTAAAAACTGTCATAATTATCACAGTAGTTTTTGAGTTATTTTAAATATTCATATAATTGGTTTTGATAAAGTTGCACCAATTCAGTATAAGTTAATATTATAGTATTGTCTTTACTTAATATTAACTCATAATTGACTTTGAAGTTGATATATAGAATGTATATTTCCTTCTCTACGGGCAAAAATGATTTTAACCTACTTACGTTTACTAGGTATGCGCCAATAAAATGAGACTTTCGGCTATTGATGAGACATTATAAAAAGGTCCCAAAATTTAAATGATTCTTTCAACATGTGTCAACAATATTGAATTCATTGTTTGTATAGTTTCATTCAAAAAGGCAATTTTTTCGCTCATAAAAATGTCTACTTTTGTGCCTACAAACTACAATGTGAAAATATCATTGATTTTTTGTTACTAATCGAAGAAAAACGTTCCTCAAGCCCATCAAATGCTTGTGGAAGCTTACAATGATCATGCTATAAGCAGAGCAAAGTGCTTCATATGGGTTGAAAAATTCCAAAGTGGTGATTTTGACGGGAGAAAGGAAGAGAGCGGCCGGCCACCGAAAAAGTATGAAGAATTCAAATTAATATTAACAGCCAAATCGTTCATGGTGATCGCTAACAACAACAATTGGCCAATTTGAAAGATGCTATACGCCACAAACGCGTAAAATATGAAGCCAGGCAACACTAGGTAATTTTCCTTGATGACATCGCACCAGCGCATTGCATAGCCACCCGCCAGCTTGTTGAATCATACAACTGGGAACCTCTTGCTCATACAGTCCCTCCATACCCCCCCCCCCACTCCCAGACCTGGCGCCCTCCGATTATCACTCGTTTGCATTGATTTTTCGGAGGACATGTTTCACTGAATCTAAGGTATTGATTGGATGTTCGATTGTGAATTAATGGCTCTTCTGCTTATCAAGTGTGAAAAATTTTTGTTTAGAAAAGAGCAAAACTTTCCTCAAAAGTTTGTAGGTCTTAAAACAATTTAGAATCTTCTTTGCTCTTTCCAAATGTCTCAGCCAGCTCTTTTCAAAGATAAGAAGTCTGATTATCCTCCTCTGTGTAATTCCCAATTGAAATTATGACAATGTGGACAAATATATAAGATCAACGCCGTAGTCTTTCACGATCACATAATACACTGAGCTACAACGCTATATTTTTCATACTGGTAGGTCATAATTTTAAACTCTTGTAATAATACAATACAAGATGCCCGAGAGTTGTTATAATCAGGAGCAACAAACCAAAGAATTTTATAATATAATAGTGACTGTTGTATTGTTCTTGCTGCATTAAAAGTTAACATCTAAGTAGTATGAGTCTTATTGTCTTCTGCAGCAATGAATAATAATAAAAAATTACACAAGTAGACAAAGTTCTTATTTAACATTGTGTGTATCGCCTTGCAAAAATAAAATAAAAATAAAAGTATTATTTATGGAAGTAAAAAATATACATAGACATTATTTGCAGAATACAAGTATGTGCGTCATTTTGGGCTTCAAATTAGGGCATTAATTTCTAATATTGTGGTTCTAAATATTGATACAATAGTCGTACCGGGAAAATCGATAAATGGTGTTATTTTGGTTCGGTATAGCGGGTACAATAGCATTTAAATATGACAAAATTTATTTTGCACGTGCACTTATGCCTCATTACGTCATATAAATAATATTTATCCGCTGTTGACTTAAAATTAAAACGAACAACAAAATATGTATTTTATAGAATTTTAAAAGTTATCACATTTCTTTGAAAAACAAAGAAAAATCTTAACCTTTTGTTTATGAACTAATATATTATACAGGCCGAGAAAGCAACTTGTTTTTACGTTACCTGTATTTTGGAACCTGTTTTGCTACTAAACTTAATAAGGGTTTTAAGAAATTAGAATTAATTATAATTTAGTAAAACAATACCTATATTTCTAATCTTTTTTTCTGTTAGTCAGTCTTCTGAATGTTGATTAGTTGAATTGTAATAAACAAATGAAAGTTTTGAGCCATACCCAACAATAAGTTATAATTGATTTCGTAGGAAGGAAAAGAGTAGGTGTTGTTTTTTAGTTGATTTTAGAAAAAAGTTGCGAAAATACAAACAAGTTGAAGACAGTTGGATGAACAACTCCTTATTTTCTTTTTAGCTGTTATTTTGTGTGGACTCCTTATGAGCTAAAGTAGCTAAGTCAACCTATTTATAAATTCAAAAGGCATTCCTCTTTGTATAAAGGTACTTTAGTTGTGCTAAAACTTTACATTGTTAGCATAAGTTTCTGTAAAGTTTGTAATTTACGCTTAAAGTCAGGGCTTCGATTTGACAAGAAACTTGAAAATATAACACATTTGTTACTTATATAATTGATTTTAATTTATCTTTTCCAAACTTTAGATCGTAGTATACGTTTATTCTTTTTACTGATTATAAATTTCAATGTAAAATTTAACACAAATATATTTACTTCAAATAGTTTAAGAAAACCATATTTGGTGTATCAATATAGAAACAATCTAGAACAAAGATCAAGAAAAAGGAGAAAATCTCAAATTATTTTTTTTTACTTCATATATACATACACTGATTATTTCATAGACATATTTGCGTCAATTATGATCCTTATATTCAAATTTTTGGGATTATTTAAAAATACTCTGGAATTTTAACAATAATTGAGGACTTTTATTTGATCTAAAAGACTTATTTCCATCTGGATATTATCCTACCAGTAAAATCTAACAATTTTATATTATGTTGATCAATTATAATTACTATAAGGAACTTTGCAGCACCTCCAGAGGGTACTTTAAATTATTTGGTATTAGAAATGGAGGATAATTCGTCAATGAATACACATGTAATCCACCCTTAATTCTGAGAAAAGATTTTCTAGTTTGATTTAGAGTTGACAAATGTGATGTATATCTATACCATACGTTTTTGTATACAATTTTTTATTTTTGTTCATCATAGGATTCTTCTACATACGTGATAAATCCACTTTTGAAATATTATTCAATATATTACAGAATCAAAACATACATATTTTTTCATAAATCCTTTATTTATAAAATAACTCGAACCCCGATTCTAAATTGACGAAATTATTTTATACAGTTTCACTCTAGAATATGTGTTCAAGATCAAAAAATTATAAAATGACACCCATTCAAAGTTGGGCTTCAGTATTTTTGGGACAAGATGTCACCTTTTACATAATAGATAAGTTATATAAGAAAGTTTAATTAAAATCACTTGTGATATGGAAGAATATAAGTAACATATTAAAGTATTAAGTACAACTTCCTCGATATGCTTGTACAAATTCCCTACTTTTTGCAACATATTTCTACAAAAAAATTATATCATATTTTCATTAAAAATGTACAAATAAAAAACATCCGATACAACAATATAATAGTCTGTTAAGTTCAAACTACACGTTTGAACTTAACAGACGATCAGTTAAGAATCAAAACATTAGTCATTAATATAAAATATCTAAATAGTCTGATATCATTACTGTTAATGCTACAGTTGAAGTACCATTAAGAGTTGAAATGATGATAATTTCTATTTTTCAAGAAAATAAATGCACCAAGTTCAAAAATAACTCTAAGTGCAACGAGTTAGTAATCTAAATTAGTAGGTACATATCTTTAAGTATATCTATAGGGTTGTGAGTAGTTAAATATTGTATATATATGGGATAAGATTATTAAGACATTTGAAAAAACAAATGATATACATATAAACATTTACTCTTGAAAAATATTTGTATTGTCATTTTTAGCATTGACTTATTTAATAATATGTGATGTCACATTTTAAAATTAAAAGTTATATTCGGGTATTTCAAAAAAGGCGACTCAAAACCTATTGTGTCATATTGTGAGAGTAAATGTATCTATAATTTTTATTCAATACGTTCTCCTTCACAAGTAACAACATTCTTGACACAACAGTGAACTATGTATTTGATTATTCATCTCAAATTTCTATTACAGGATATTTTTGACAGTGGATCATGTTGACACTTAAGATAACAGAGGTGCATGAAAAGTTAGGAAGGATCACATGAGGGTTAAGAACATCAATACGAACACCCATTCAAATCCTTTTATTTCATTTACACCCAAAAGTATTTATATTTCTTTATATGAAACTTTTTATCTTACCTGATATTGATATAAATAAGAGAGAAAAATATTTTATAAAGACAATGGACGTACTTTAGCTTAGAAGAAGTCTGAGTTGACATACTCAGACAAGGCAGATCTGAATTCATTTTAACATATTTTCTATTATCATTAATTTCTCAATATAAAACTTCAAACAAAAGAGGATATATGTTACATATTAAAGTAACACAATGAAAGATTATTAAAGGGCCTAAGTGCCACCACAAAGTTATTTAAAAATTCCTTGCCAACTTTAAAATACACGACTAAGTCCCATATTTTTTTTTTTTAAATGTTCAAAAAAATAAAATACCCTAAAATATCAAATAGAATACTAAAAAATAATCAGTAATTTTTCATATATTTTTATATGAAAAATCTATCTCTGATTTATTATCTAAAACTTGGGAACATTAGGTACATAAAAGAATATAACATTGATTCCTTGAATATTGAATTAGTTTTTAAATTTTTTATTTTTTTATTTTCATGGTTTAAGAGTTTTTTAAAGATTTAACAACTTATATCTAAAAGTAACATATTTGATGAATAAATAAAATATAAATACTTATAATAGACGGTCTTAAAATACAACATTGAAATAAAATAATAAGAAAGGTGTAGTTTAAAGTTCAATATGCTTAAGATATTTGCTTTTACTTTTATAACTCTATAATAAGTTTTTAATTGTTACTAAAATTACATTCAAAATTAAATAATAGTTATTTTATTAAAACAAATATTGAATCAAATAATTATGTTCAAAAAAGATTGTTCTTTAAATTTAGCCTACTTTATATTATTTTAATACATATATTTACTAATTTGATTAATTTATTTTAGGTAATATAAATTAATGAGTTGTAATTTAAGTGTTTACTATTTCTTAAATATTAATAATTGGTTGACAAATAAAGATAGTATACCAATTTTGTAATTTACTCCGTACATGTACTTACATTCCGTATGCTGAAATACAACTCAATACAAAGATACAATATTAAGTAAACATGTTTGTTTGATTATTATGGATAATATCATAAACAGAGTCTTCTATAGCTTCAATATTAATGTGTCAGATTTTGCAGCATTGGACTCTATTTATCACTTTATACTATAATTCATTTGGTTATAACATCTGACGTCCATGGCCATCTCTGTTATATATAGATCCGGCTAACCTTTCAAATTTTTTGATTACAGCTTCAATAGTCAATTTCTTTGGAAAATCACAATTAGGTACTTCTCCAACATCTTCACCCTTATATAGGCGGTTCTTGGTAAAAAGTTGCCTTTGAGGCTTACATGACCACAATTTGCAAGAGGATAATATACATTATTATTTTGAATTTTCTGTTAACAAAATAAACATAAGTCAGGCTCTTTGTAGAAGGGAAAATTATCGATTTGTTGTAGTATACTCTGAGTGATTAAGTTTTAAAGATTGTCTCAAAATCTGATATATTGTGAGATAGAGAAAAATTTGTATTGGATATTACTAAAATAATATTCAGTAAGGATAAAAGCAAAATAATTTATTGGATTATATGTCTAAATGGCAGCTAGTGGAAGACAAATCTGAGCCTAAATGACGGTAAGTCTGAATTCAAATGAATGAGTTTTTTACTCAAGTCCTGATTTAAATGTTACATACACCTCTGAGAAGACTATTTTAACTAGGTAAAAAAACTTATCTTACATTTCCGTGATTGATCTTCCAAACCAGTTCTTCAAAAAATAAAACAAGTTTACAGATGTAGTCTGACAACAAAAAAGAGAGCAAAAATAATTTTTTTGTTCTAAAGTGAGTGTTGATTATATTTATAATCTTTAACAAATTATGCTAAATGCCAAGTAACAAATTATTTTTATTAAATCTTATGGGGGAACTATGAATTGCATCTTGAGTTAACAAAATTGATTGTCGCTACAAAATAATGAGAAATTGGAATGGAAGAGCTTAGCTTAATGGACAACCCGGTAGGGACAAATTATTCCATTGGACTCAAAGTGTGTAGGTTTGCATACCACTAGTTTCAAGAGAAAGAAATATATTTAATGTATATGAACTTCAAAGACAATTCCTAGTTCAGATGGAGTAATAGTAACACTATAATATTTACTCTTACTTAAACAGTACAGCTCCATCTATTCAATTAAAGGATAATAAAATATAAGACAATTTGCGACAATATCAGTTTATTTAATCCAATAAAGGATATAACTCTATCTACAAAATATTGGATATCTTAAATTATCAAAGAAATTTGGAATACAAGGGTTTTAAGCTTTAAATAAAATAATAGGCAGTATATATATATATTATATGAGGTAATAAAATATATTGGGGTAATTCCATGCAAATGCCAACCTCACCATAACAAAATATAGTTGCCATATTAATAACTAAACCTTCTTAAAATGCATCATCAAGGTCTATATTCTAAAGTACAAAATGTATTTTGAAGACATAAAATATATTTGACCACAATATTCATGCAAATACATGTTTTTCTCATTACAATAAGGAGACACAATACTGTAAACATTTATTTTTCAGTGAACAAAATTAAATGACTTTCTGAATGGCCAGTATGACAAAAAAAAAAATCTCCTACCGATATCTTTTTTTTCATCAGGAAGTGCCATTGTGTCAATATAAAAATAAGTTGTGTACTTTGCGTCTTTCCATTAGTTGGTGGAACGTGATGTTATGATGTCCGTTTATGGGACGACTCATGGAATGTCCATAACGTTTTTTAGGAATCGTTGTCATTAAACATGCATTTTGAAAGCAATTTCAACCAAACATTCTAAGCATAGCTAACTTTTATAAAGATGATATATTAGCAACAATTGTCATCCTGGTCTTATTTTTTATTTTATTTCCAAGCGTTATAGACGTTACTTCTCGACACAGCTATAGCTATATAAGATACTATGGTTACTGAATTTATAAAAAAATATACTAATAGGTGGACATATTACTTTATAGAAAGCATCTTATGAATGTAGTAAAGGGCTAATAATGATTTTTCTTTTCTTTTTGAGGGGGGAGGACGAGTGAAGCGGGCTGTCATCACAGTTGAGTTCATATTACAGGGAATTGTCAACACTGCTGCGATTTTGCCATAGTCGTTGCAGAGAGATGCCTAAACATCACCATCGAAGAGATTATTCCTTAGAAGATTAAGGGCTTCATAGACAAACAAGAGCAAGTGTGAAGGTTGTAATATACTGTTCAGCCATCATACCTACACACTTTTCTCTCATCAACCAACAGAACCACAAAAAGACGACACAAGAACCCAAATTCAGTTTCTACGAAAAAATGAGATGTTGTTTGTTCCATTAATTTTGATTATGATACTTAAAATAGGATTTTATGTTTTCCATATGTCTTGAATATGAATTTAATATGCTTTAAGGTTTTATGCCTTTTAGCTTGTAAAGAAATAAATAAAAATCAACAAATAACACCAAATAACAAATCCCTGAGTGAGAGAGTGATAATGTGTGTTGATATTTGTATTTGGTTAATAGTTGTGTGTGTGATTTTGCAGCAAAGAATAAAAAGTTAGGTATACATTAAATATGTGCACAGTCACTTACCAGCAGCTCTCTCCATAAATTTCTTCACCAACTGAACAGTTCTCAGTTTTAAGCAGAGGGCTACGTTCTTTCTGTTGGCTGTTTGGTATTCCTAAACTAAACAAGATTCGGCCTTCCAGACTGGTTTGACTCTTTAATTGAAACTCTAAAGTTAAACATCCATAAAACAAAAATGTAAGATCCGTAACGGCAATTTTTTGTGATTATTTCTTTAACAGGAAGAAAAAGTTTTCCCAATAAAATGATATATAACATTATTAGTTTTTGAAATATAAATTCAGTGAGCCCAAAAAGGTTGTCCATTTTGGTAACATCCATAATGCTGTACATTTTGTCACGTCTATCAAAATCAAAATGTTCAAAACATTTTATATTGCAGGCTTATCTTTATACCAATATGTGTTACTAAAATATGTATATTCAATTTTTTAATTCAAATAATACCTTGTTAATGTTAACCTTAGTTTCAAAATTTCTCTCTGAATGTAACGTCCATGACTATAGAATTGTCCATTGGGATTTTCTCATTTTATCGATTTTTATATAAGATTATTTATATCTTGACGCATGACAATTATTACAAACACGGGATGGGATATATATCCAATTATACGTATATATATATATATATAAAAGAGAATGTTTGTTTGTGTCCTTTATGTAGAATATAGTATTTTCAATTTCTGGAGCATTTATTATTTAAGGAAAAGTGAACCAGTTATCAAAGATTATTTTTTGACATTTTTTTTTTGGGAAAATTAAAAAAAAAAAAAAAAATACTTGATGTTTGTACGTTCGCGCCCCCGTGATTCCTAAAGAAAGAAATATATTATATGTATACGGATTTAATCAAAGAATTTCTAGGTTAGATCGAGTAATTATAATACTATAATGTTTACTTATACTTAATCAGTGCAACTCCATCTAACCAATTAAAGTAACATTAAAAAAAAAAAAAATGGATGGTTTGAGTTTCTCTTTCCAATTCCAATGGATAGTATTATGACTTTTTTTTCGAAATTTGTACAAGAAAGTATTTTTTCAATTTTCTTCGTGAATTTCTGTTAGGGAATGTTTAAACAAAATAAAAATAACTTTTTTATGCATATATGTTGGTATGCTATTTCAAGTCTATCACACAATATTTTTTTATATTAATAATAATACTAATAAGGTTACTAGAGCCCATAAATAAGAGTATTTTTACGACGAGATTAACTGGATTGATAAAACTAGTTTTGAAAAATCCAAGAAAATTAAAATTATCAGGATGTTTGTTGACTACGTCAAAACGTTCTTATAATAATAATTATTAGTATATGTAGTATATAGAGGTATTTTATAAATATTTTATTTCAATTTTCTCAATTAATTTGTCTATTTTCAATGTAATTTTTCTCTTCCTTTTTTGCCACAACAACGCCAGGGGAAACCTTCACTAGTAATAAATATAAAAATAAAAATGTGCAAATATACTGTTGTACAGGCATACATTTTGAAATTTGTCTTTTACATTTTTTAGCAAATCAAAATAAATCAAACAAATAATTAAATAAACATTACAATTCCATTGACAATCATAAAACTAATGCATGATGGATATAATTCATTTATCAAGATCAAGACTGTCATTCTGATATTATTTAAAAATAAAATATAAATAAAAACAAACATTTTCTCTAAAAATACCAAAATAATATTAATAATATCATGTTGTAGATACAATTTTAATATTGATTTGATTAATCGTCAATGAACCCCTCATCCCTGAGAAAAACTTGAAAAAAATATGACAAGGTTAAAACTGATATTGTAGCTTAAGTTCAATAAATTATAATGTAAAATTTGTAACAAAAGTTATGTATATTCTAGTGGGTCAACATAAAAGCAATCTTGAACAAAGATCAAGATTGGAGAAAATTTTTTTTTTTACCTTATACCATATACACACGTCCCCATTTTTTAAAGATATATATGAGACAAATTTAGGTCTTGTATGCAAATTTCTGGAATGTTTTTAACTACTAAAGGAATTTAATTATTACTTCAAACCTTTTATTGTCACAATCAATTTTGATTTCTTTAATTAAAATTTTCTGAGCCTCCTAAGGGATTAAAATTAGTCATGGAAAATGAAGCTAATGCATCTAATAATATAAACGTGCTTTTGTGTTGACAAGTCAAATATTGTTTTGAACTTTGTAAAGTTTGCCCCAATCTCCCCCTAATTGCCTCACTAAACAAATGTTTTTTGCTAATATATGTCTCCTTTTTAACATAACGATGCAATAAAACATATATATGTAATCAATTAACAAATAAAGAAGTTATGGAGTTAATATGGCATATGTGTGCACCAAAGCGTAACACCTTGTCAAAAAATCTTATGAATTTAATAATATGAGACTTAATTAAATTAAAAATATACCAAAGTATATTTACTACTTGAATTTATTCATTCGGAATAACTATTCTTTATCTTGTACATATAATGAGATATATAAAATTGCATTATAAAGTATGCATACCTTCATAGAAAACATAAATTACAAAAATTATATATACCCATATTGAATGTAGTATTTTTTACTATTTTTGGAGAAAATTTATTTATGTACATGAATAAATGTGCGCGTGAATAAAGATTAAATATTTACATGTTCATCTATGGTCGTTTTTTATCTTGGCAGATAATTAAAAAATAAATTATATAAGAAACGATCATTAAAGTTGAATTACTTTTCAAGTTTATTGTGAAATAATAACAGGATAGTTAAATAAGAAAAGAAAAATAATGCTCTTTTTTTAAACGATAATTTACATTGACTATGTGTATTTACTATGTGTATGTTAAAGTGGCTCAGCTGTAGCACCATGAAAAAAAGTCATCACTTATAATTTTAAATTTTATTTTATTAGTTTAGATAAGTCATTTCTGGTGAGTGTAAAAGCTTCACTTGAAAATAATAGCAAGTAAAATTAAACATAAAAAGTGGTTATAGAATTATTTGCAAAAAAAAAAATATATTATTGTATAATTTGTCATATAGGTATTTATTCAAATAAAATTTTATTTAACCGTCATTTGGCCGAAATTTGCAAAGGAGTTCCGAAATTTCTTGTTAGAAAAGGGGCAATGTTACTCAAGTCTTCACATCTGCTAATATTAATATACATAAAATAATCATAAAGTGTAATACAGAATCAGTTCCTGCAAGGATATAAAGTTTATTTTTCAAATCTTTAGGAGGAGAAATTAATCCCATATGTATAAGTTTTTCAATCTATATGCAACATTTATTAAATTTTTTAGGTTCAACGGTCGTCTCAAGTATATTATATTGTTTTTTAAAAAATTATAAATTATTTATAAGAGCGTTCCTATACTTAAGAGTATAGCTCGAATTGAGAGTGATGTACAAATGAAAATTATGGCTCTCAGAAACAAACAAATATCTAGTAATTATAAGGTATACATGTTAAATTTCAATTGTAAATGTTATTGGGATCTTTGATGTTACACATAATTATTTATTAGTAATTTCCATTTTTTTCTCAGTTTTATTTCATTTTGCTTCATTGCGTGCTGTTAAAAAATTAACCTCTCGTCAATAGGGTTTGCCAGTAGATGATTTATTATAATATTTTTTTTAATAAGCAATATTTTAATGTTAAGAAAGTTTTAGTGACAGTTTCAAACAAACACTAAAATATAAGGCAATAAAGTAGAATCGAGTTAAAAAAATATATGAACCTAAAATTTCCTGATAGCGTTTCTAGATGTAATAAGTGAATTTTTAAAGTTACTTTCTTGGATATAATTACAGCTCTATATGGAAGGAGATTTAGAAAAAAGAAAAAATGGTTGCCAAATTTAACCCTTTTGGGACCATAAGGGCCATAGTGATATTTTCATCCATCTTTTTGACATTTTTTACTCAATAGAATATACAAAACATTTTTTTTTAAATTTGCAAAGAATATATATCTAGGTTTCGAAATATTTTTCAGGATACCGGTGTCACTATTGTCCTGAAGAGTGTAAAGGTAAATTAATAATTTTACAGAAAAATTATTTTTTATTCCCGTTATTATTTCCTAAAGCATACACATTATTTATGTTTAAAATAAAAATAAATAAATTTTCACTTATAAAAATAATTAAACATCTATTCTTTTTGAGCATGATAATCACTCCAATAATATCTTGATTTTTGTCCAGAAACAATACATCAAAATACTTTTTATGAATTACATTGAATATGAGCTTTATTATTTCCTCTCTTCTATATAATTATTCCTAGGTGTTGTGAAATAGATTGAGGAATGATTTATGGGAGTGATGCATGACTTGTTTTCAATTCTTTTCGAATAATTTTTTTTGGTAAACAATCTGCAAATGAACAATAGAAATATAACAACTGGATGATTTTTGTTTCAATCTATAAGTAAGAGTCTTTTGATCCATAATATCAACACCTCCAATTACAGAGTTGTATTTTTTTTATTATGGATGAACAGAGGACGACTATTTTTAGATTTTTTCATTTTCACTCTTCTTAAAACCGATGAAAATTGACTATAGCGTTCCCAACTCGTGCCAATAATATTTACTTTACAACTGACAATCCACTTGAGAACTCTACTTCTCTACTTCTAATATTATTTTATATTTTATTTGAATTTCACTTTTACTAATACCTTTGTTCCTTATTTTCTTTCTTCCCAAGGTATAACTTAAACTCAAAGATATCCCACTTTGATGGAGCACTTCACAACCATTTGAGATCCTTTTTTATAGGTTTATACTTCATATATTACTTCCAGGACTTTTTTCTTTGAATTTAGTCATATTTTTCTCAATCGACTGTTCCGGAGCATCAGACATAACAGACTGAAATCCTTGGTTTAAGTGGTCAATTATTGCTCTTATTTTGTAAGCTTTTTCCGATTTATATGCTTCTAAGTTATTAGCAAAGTGAATTTTTTGAAGAAAGAACATAAATTGAGTTCAAGTCATTGCATTATTGATACCCTCACATGATATAAAGTTATCAACCCACCAATAAAATTTCAAATTTTCATCCCTGACATCTTGAGATTAATTCCCTGGAAGGGGCAGATTTCGTCTACATTTGTGACAAACTCTTTTTGTGTTCTTTTCTAAGTAAAAAAAAACTTACATATTCCCCTAAGGGTTTAGTTGACTCCTAAAAAGAATTTATAAGTTCAAGGATACTCGGATAAGGATAAAGCCAAGGCTCATGGAGGTGATAGTTATGAAGAGTCTTTTTTTTATAAAAATATTAAGAATAATTTATAAACCTTAGGCTAGCTGCATGAAGATTAAAAGTTGCAGATGAGTGTCAAAATGTATTACGTATAGATGATTTCTTCAGTGATATATTTAGCAAGATTGAGCAGTAGGAAAAAGTTTTTTTGAGAAGTTATTTCTCTTATGCTATATTCAGGCTTTAAAAAGGTTAAACTACAACTTAGAGGAGAACTAATAAAATTAAATCATTATTTGCCTAAATATACAAAAATAATTATTATAATTTATACTGTACCGGGCCGTGCAGAATTATTCACCGATTTTGTTCAGAGCATATCGCGTACAATAATGACATTTGAATGACTTGAGAAACAATTTATTCATACATTTTTAGAATAATAAAATAGTTTGTGATCAAATTTAATCAATGTAGCCACCATTTGACTCAATGACACTGGTCAGGCGACGTCTGAAGCTGCCACAGACTTGCTGGATGTAATCGGCGTCCATGGAGGCCCAGGCCTTGTTGACAGCAGCCTTTCAGGCATTTATGTTCTTGTGTCGTTTTTTGCAGGCCTTGGTCTCCACGTACGCCTAGATAGGGAAGTCTATTGGGCTCAGATCTGGGCTCTGAGGGGGCCAGTAGTCCTTGACCAAAAGTTCATGTTGTCCTTCAGCCACTCCTGAGCTTTCTTGGAAGCGTGGGAGGGTGTTCCATCTTGTTGAAAACCCCAAGGAGAGTTGCCGACTATGGATTTGATCCACGGAAGAACCTTGGATCCCAGAATCTTCACATAATCCTCCGCTGTTAATCTGAGCCAGTGAAGAACCATACCGGCTTCATGGCCTTCCCGTTGGATCTCCAAACATCTCCAAAGCTCACAACACGGTCATTTTGCCTGTTGAAAACAGGATCGACCGTAAAAGTTTTCGCATCTGAAAAAATGATGATGCGTCCAGATGAGCTCTTGATATCATTCAAGATTTTCTTGGCACGCTCAAGTCTGACTTCTCGCTGACGTTCAGTTAGCAGAGGGCGTTCAGTACGCCTCAGGGACTTTCCTCCAGCCCTTTTCAATGCCCTTGAAACAGTTGATGTCGACGTTCTCATCTTTCTGGCCATGTCGGCAATGTACCTGTTGGGAGTCCTCTTGAACACTGCCTTTACTCCCCTTGTTGAGACAGTGGGCTTCCTGCCAGCCCCAGGGGAAGGCTTGAGATCACCCCCAGCCTCCAAGCGCTTGGAAACGTTGTAAATTGTCTTTAACATGACCCCAACCTGTTCCTTAATGTTGTTATGAGGCACTCCCGCTCGGAGGAGGGCTGTAATTTCGATCCTCTTTGTTTCCTGATTGGACATGGTCTCACGTGTGGCAGTTGTTACACTCTCACAGGAAGGATTTTTGTTTATTTTAACAGTAAAAATACGAGACAATCAGATTGGTTGCCACAAAAACTTTTAAAAAGTATATTTACATCATCGGTAATTAATTTTGCACTGCCCGGTAATTAAAAAAACGAATGAACTTCTGCATTTTCTAATAGTAAAATATATCATTAAATAATGATGGGAACTTATTTTACAAGTTATCTTTTTTTTTTTTGTATTTATTGTTCCTAGTTTGCCTTCACAAGAATCTTGTATTAGTCTTCTAAAACTTTGAACTTGGCTTTCCTATAGGTATTATTGGTCCATTTTTTTAAAGCCGTTTTTACAACTTTTTGATATCCCTATTTCATAGTTAAGGCTCTGTCTAAAGACATCTAAACGATCAATACATGATTATAATTCAAGAATAAAAAAGGTGAGGTATGACTTATTGCTAAAACTGAGTTTCTTAGTGGACTGTTCCGCCCCTTTGGGGATTCCAAAAGAAATTAAGCAAATGATTGCTTGGGAACGTATTCCTTCAAATCAAAAAGACTAATATTCATTTTGAAGTACTATTGAAGAGCAGATAATGATTTGCATCTTGCAAATACATGGGTAATTGAGTTGAAAATCTTTCAACAGTCCTTCCTTGGCTATTTGAAGTAAATACAAGCGTCAAAATTTGGAACTGAGCTTTAAATTTCCTATCCTCCTTTATAAAAGTAAAGGCTTTCATTATTACCATGCCTCATGTCTGCGGCATATGAACAACATCAATATATCTCTAATATACTTTCAATTATGATCCATGGAGTCTGAAGCAACATCTTCAGATCCCAAGGTAAAGGGAATAATAAAACTTCAAAACTGTTAGCATAGCTTGGATAAAACATTCCATATTTAACCTTTGATTTTTGCATTGTTATCATATCATGGATTATATAATTTTCCACCTACCGGCAGAATCATACGTTGTAGAATATTTCCAAAATAATCTTTGATGAATAATTAATGAAATATTGGCACATTTGGCCGAAAAATGTTATTTAATCTATTGTTTTATGAGATGGAATATTTAATAGAGTTTAAAATAATGTTAAAATAATGAGAATTGTACATATTCTTTTACCTCATTAATTTACTATACAACCATTAATATGTTTCATGTCATGTGCAGAGGTAAATTAATGATAATGCTTGTGGAGCATCATATTTTTTATTAATTAATAATCATCATATAACCAAGTATAACACAATCGCATGTGGTTTGAATGTAGTTCAAATAATTCCCCGTTGCATTATTATAAATAATATGTTACTTAATCTCCACGGCGACCTTTGTTATTCTTCAATTACTATTCCTCTATTTTTAAGAAAAGTGTACGACCATTAATATCGTATATCATTTGTGTCAGAACTAAAGGGCTCAAGGGAAAATTTGCCCCAATTTTTTGACTAAGTGTAATTAATAAGTAATAAAATTGCAACTATGGCGTCACAACTTTAAAATTTGTTCCCTTTACCTAGATCCTGAAGGTTACTTATTTATCAATGGAATTCCAAATTCATGATACATACGATGCATATTTTAATAAATTTAAAAAATTATTCAGATTAACAAGTTTTGTTCTATTGCTAAATTTGTTATATGGGTAATTCCATGCAAATATCAACCTCACTATAAAAAAAAAGTTGACATACTAATAACAAAACCTACTTAAAATGTATCATTAAGGTCTATATTTTCAAGACATAAAATACATTTGATAACAATATTCATACAAATACATGTTTTTCTCACTACAATGATGAGACGCAATACTGTAAACATTAATTTTTCAGTAAATAAAATTGTATCACTTTGTTAATGGCCAGAATGGCAAAAAAAAATATCATACGGATGTTTTTTAACCTTACTTTTCATCAAGAAGGGATGTTGTGTCAATATATTAATTAGTTATTTACTTTGCTACTTTCCGTTGGATGTTGGAACGTGCTATTATTGATGCCTATTTATATATAATATTATTTTAGGAAAAGTTGTCAAAAAACATACATTTTGAAAGAAATGTCAACCAAACATTCCAAGCAAAGCTAATTTCTATATAAATGACATATTAGCAACAATTGTCATCCTGGTGTTATTTTTTATTTTTATTTCCAAGCTTATTGGACGTTACTTGTCGACATAGCTATAAATATTTATATAAGATAAAGCATGCTAAAATTACTGTATTTATCAATAAATATACTAACTGGTAGAAATATTACTGTATGGAATGGATCTTATGAAAGGAGTAAGGAGCTAATAATAATTATTTATTTTCCTTTTCGAGGGGTTCAAAGGGGGATGGGGAGTTGGCGGTGTGGGAAGCGCGGTAAAGCTTGTTTTTAGCATAGCAGTGTTCAACCGACAGGAAATTATACACACTGCTGCCACTGTCACTGTAAGATATGCCCAAACATCACCATCGAAGAGGTGAGTCATGAGGAGATTAAGAGCTACACAGACATACAGGAGATGGAGGGCCAGTGGAAGATTTACCCACCCTTCATGGCTCACAGGAAGTGCCTCATGTTGAGGTTCTGTCATGGGGACGGATCAAACACAGGATGTACTCTACTTCTAGGAATCATACCTACTCATTTTTCTCTTTTCAACCACCAGAACCACAAAAAGATGACACAGAAACCGAAATTCAGTTCCTACGAAAAATGAGGTGTTGTTAGTTTCATTAATTTTGATTTTCACATTTAAAATATGATTTTATGTTTTCAATATGTCTTTTATGTGCTTAAGGCCTAGCTTTTTAGCTGAGTGTGGATATATGTATTTGGTTGTTAGTTGTTTGTGAGATAGAACTGTGTGGCTCTGTAAGAAAGAATGAAAAGATAGGCATACATTAGATATGTGCACAGTCACATATCTAATGTAATAGCTCTCTCCATAAATTTTTTCTCCAACTAAACAGTCTACAGTTTGCAGTTTCCAGTAGAGGCCTGTGTTCTCTCTGTTTGACAGACAAGCAACATTCTTAAACTAAGCAGTATAACTAAACAAGAGTCGCCTGCACAGACTGGTTTGACCCTTTAAATGGGCCACTGAAGTTAAACTTATGTGGGGAAAGCCCTGTTTATGATGGTGTTTTTGTATATTTCAGACGTGTAACATCCGTAACACAAAAATGTAACATCCACAACGGCAATGTTTTGTGATTATTTCTTTAAAAGGAAGAAAAAAGTTTTTCTTGATATTGTTTTTGGGTACCTCAAATTCTCCACCACATAACAATATTTAACATTGTCAGTCTTTCAAACATAAATTTACTGAGTTTTTCTTATGTCTTCAGTGAGTCCAAAAACCTTCAGCATTTCCGTAACACCGGGTATTTTGTCAATTCTCTCAAAATCCAAAGGTTATAAACATTTCATATTGCTAGCTTATGTCCATACCAATATGTGTAAATGAAAATATGTATATTCAATTTTCTAATTCAAATCAATAGCTTGTTAATATTAAGCTTAGTTTCCAAATTTATCTCTGAATGTAACGTCCATAACTCTGGAATTACCCATATTGGTGAATTAATGAGTGTTTTTTGAAGAAAAATATTAATTATACTTATTAATTATTATTATACTCGCATAAACACAAAAAAACTTAGCAATATCAAAAGAATGTTAAGATTTTTTTTTTTTTTTTTTTTTTGAAAAATAGTTCTCCGAGGTAATGGTAATTTCGTAAGGCCTGACGAGGCAACATCCTTTCGTTAACGAACTTTTTTTTCATGACGAATACGAAAATGTAACAAAAATTATGTAGAAAATTAAACTAACGAAGACGAAACTCTGACCAAGACGAAACTCCGACCAAGTCGAGAAAAAATGAAAGATAATTATGACGAAAAAATGATGATGTCTGACAAAGATTATATTATGACACTGACGAAACTTCGAGAAAAACTAATGACTTACAATTACGAACCCAAAAAATATCATTGAAATTACTGATGTTGATGGTTTGTGCAACATGCTCCTATGGTCTTACAACAAACTCATTACACAAAACTTTTCTTAGAGCGCATTAGATTTAATTAATAATGAAGTGCCTGTGTAATGTTTATGTATAGGTTACTGGCTATGTGTTAAATACACGTCAGAATGGGCAATGTGCAAAATTCCCATAAGAGCTGGCATTTTCAAAAATTCCCGGCAATCTATAAAATTTCCAATAGAGTATTTCCCTCATCAAAAGGAAAGAAATATATGGATAAAAATCAAAGGAAATAACAAATTCATACAAAAACTTCAGCATTTAAAAATGAACTGTTCATTACTTTATCTTGATTACAATTAACAAAAAAAAGTATATGCCTAGCAAACAATCAAGTAAAATAAAGTATCTAACTTTGAAGCTAAATTTTTTTTTATATAATTGTCCCAAATAATTATCGTTTTAAATGGGTTGAAAAAGGGAAGGAATGATGTAGCTGTTATTTTTTGCTATTTCATTCTAAGCCCATCCAGCTTTAATTTAAGACATATGAGCATACTGCTATAAGAAATAAATAAAAAAATCATTATCCATTATTTACGTATTTTATGACATTTCTATACTACAATTTTTTTTGATTTATACCTTGTTTTAACTCATTGCTTATGTCAAAGCTTTGAATTTAATAGATTTTTCTTCGGTAAAAATTAAGTACAAATGTTGAAAACTTAAGAATAAGTATATGTTGCAACTTTCTGTCTTATATAATTTTCGACACTCGGCGGGAAAGTCTCTTTTTCATATGTTTAGTTATTTGTTTATAACACACAAAATAAATTTTACATAAAGTATTGAATAAATGTATATTGATTTGTATATTTAAAGAATCCAAATTAATTGTAATACTGTTATATACTATAATGAATAAAGTGATAAGTTATATTCATTATACGGAACAGTAGAAATTGCTGATAAAAAGCTATCTTTTGCAAAAAAAAATAAATATATACATATTTATATTTATAGATACTTAGGTGTTTTTTTTATTTTTTATTAATTTAAATGACGAAATTGCTGAGTCAGAATTCCTTCTTGTGATAAAAAATTACATGTGGCAAAGTTTGAGCATAATTAAAAAATGCAACTAATTCAAACAGTTCAAAATACAGCTTTTTACAGTTCATAAATTTTTTTAATATTACCTGGAATTATAAATAGTGCAATAAAATCTCACACTGTAGATAACCGACCAGAAATTAACAACGGATTCTCCCAAGAGACGATTATAAAGAATTTATGGCAATCTCAATAGTATTTCTTGTTAGTGTTACGAAATGTAAAATAAAATGTATGTCATTGAGTAAAATGTGTAAGGCTCATGGGTTATCTAAAGTGTTGTATAGTGTTAAAAAAAAAGTTATTAAAGTAGTACTTTAAATTAACTTCGTAAGAGGAACGAGGATTGCTGAATATTTGTGTTTATATTTACTCAAAATATATTTTAAGGCATGTTGCTACATCCTGAAATGCTCGATTTAATTATTGGAATTTGATGTAATCACTAAATACATATTCAGAAATCAATAGTCTAATTCAAATACGGCATATCAAAAAGTTTTTAGTTTTTATAGTATTTATCTGAACAGCTTGTTCTTATGGCATTATTTGATTGTCGAGTCAGTTTGGCATCCAAAAAGAAAATAATTTTTCAAATGAAAATATAGAAAAACAAGAACAAAATTCAAAAGAAAAATGTATTCACAAAAAAATTAGAAGACTTTGCTACAAACAAGACAAAGAATATCATTCAGATGCTGAGACTCCCAGAAGAATTTTAAAAAGTTTACCTAAAATTATGGGCATTGACTATGATTATAAGAAATTCCTTTCAATGATTTATGCTTTCAAAGTTATCAATGACCATGCAGAATGAGAAGTGGCACCCAATAAATAATATAGTTGTTTGTTAACAAATGACAAATTGCAGCTTTAATTCTTATTACAAATCGTTGGAGAGCATCAAAAGATTTAACCGAAATTTGGAAAAAAATGTATCTTGGTTACCATAGTATATTAGACATATCACTCGAAAAAAAAAAAAGACAAGCATTTATTAATATGTAAACTGTACTAAAACGCTTGATAGAGTAGAAATTATTATTTTTATGACATCGCTCAAAGACTTTAACAATTAAAATAATTATTCGACTATTTTCGATTGTAATTCACATTAATTATATATTTTCCTAAAATAAAGTAAATATTTCTCAGCGTAAATTCAGTAATTTTGAAAAAAATGATAAAACAATAAGTGATATCGTGAAATGTTTTAACGATAATTGAGAAAAAAGTCTCTTTTTTGACAAAATTCACAATTTCAAAACCTTGAGACCATTGACCCACCTCTAAACATTGTTCTTTTTTGTTGAAACTTTGCCAATAGTATTTTTTTATAAAAAAAAACGGCTACCCGAACATTTAAACAAAATAAAAATACACTATACTGTATATTAACTCAAAATTATTATTTTTATGATATAAATTATTGTTTATTGTAAAAATAAATATCATAAATATAAATAGCAAAAACAAAATTTAATTTTTTTGATGATAATTAAGACAAAAAAAAAGCTCTGTCGTGAACTGATTTCATAATAATTGAAGAAGAAGAAACTTATTTTGGAGAAAACGATAATAATACTATATGAACAGAAAAGTTAAATTTATTATATGACTAATCGTATTGGAACAACAAATAATTTTTACCATGAAATGTAATTTAACCAGAATTAAAAGTTATTTATCGAATCAGGCGAATGGAAAATTTATTTCAATAACGTTGGTTTGATTAAATTCACTAGTAAATGAAGGCAAATAATTTTTAACGTATCGTATTGATTAATCATAAAGATGAAACATATACATTAAAAGTCATTTGGTAGGAACATAAAAACAGTAAAGTTGTTTAATTAATCAAATTTCCACTTAGTTTTTTTAAAAGTATTAGTATATTTCTAATGAAGTAGTATTTAAAATATTTAAAGTTGTAAGTACAGGTGTAATTAAGTGGATTGAATTTATAAATTTCTGAAATGTTGGGAGCTTCAATATTTTTTACAATTACAATATGTAATTATAAATGGTTTTTTAATGAATTTTTGGAGAAATTTCAACAAAAAATGTTACACATTTACTCACGTGTGATTTTTTGGTCGTCGACGTTTTTTTTTCTAAAGCTATAATAAAAATTATTTCAAAATGCATGAATAGATTATAAATTAGAAAGGTATTGTGGCAATCTGTAGCTTTGATGAACAAACTAAAAGAATAGAAAAGGACATTCCTTCTTGATTTTCATAAATGTAAGAAAATCACAGCGACCTTTATGTGAGAAATCTGTATGTTATATATAGTACATAATTCATTAAGTTAGTTTTATTATTTTGCAGCAATACGGTGCTACTCTCTTTTACTTTGTTTACAAACTAATATAAGTAAACAACGTTCATGCCCTATTCTTGAGGAGTTAGCATGCAATGATATATACAGTCCAGATTGTATTAAAAGTTTAAACCATACCTGAAATAATGTGATATAAAATTGAGCAACGACAATTTTGCTGAAAGAGAGTAAACTGAAGAGTGATTTTTTCAATAGCTATAATTTAATAAGGGTTAATAAGAATAAGTCCTAGTTGTATTTAAAGTAGAATTGAGGATTGAAATCGAAGTATTACCATCTATTTTAGCTAAGCTGCACTATTTAAAAAAAAATCTTCAAATCGATTGGAATACCATGACCCTTTTTTGTTCTTTTTAAAATAACAGCAGTTCTTATAATGTATAACTTTATATATATATATATTCTTATTTTCAACACAAATAATACCTAAATTGTGAAAAGTATTAATCTTACACCTTCAGCTTCTAAATATTTGAGTAAACATACATGTTCATTGCATTTAAGTTAAACAATCTTTTAATTTAATAAAGACAATGAAAAGTAATTTTATTTTGCAAATAAAACAAATATCTATAATGATAAGAACATTTACAAAAGCCTTATATTCAATTAAGATATCATTTTCATTGTCCTTGAAAATACATTTACACTCTAAAATATCCATAAAAGAAAAATGCTGCACAGAATGTCAATTATTTATTATTCATACCTCTTACTGTTAATGTAAGAATAAATTAACCATTATAATTAACAATGTACATAACGTCAAATTATAATATTTATAAATGCCACATATGAAATAAATGCCTCTTCATTACTTATAAACTTTGCTATCACTTTTTATAATATTAAGTTATAATCATATGTTGCTAAAAGCGAATTCATATCTTCCAATCTGAGGTGCCACCTACCATGTCTTATATTGGTTACTATACTTTATCCTTTTCGAAAAAAAATGTGCATAATTATAAATTAAACATAACCATGTGAAACACAGAAAATAAAAAATATTTTTATTCGGATGAACTCAACACCATGTTCTAATACAAAGTTTTGTTTAATAGTTGCGATTGTGACGTATTCTCGAACGTGTCACGCGAATTCATTAGGTACATCTCCATATCCATGGAGCTCCAATTCGTCGAACTGACCAATTACTTCCTCAGACAATCTCGATATAGCATGGAAGAATTTGGCCTTTTGATCTTTCACACCTTTGAGATGAGATTGTGCTACTACCAGGTATGCCCCTATGAAATGAGCCTTCTTTTTAAAATTTTGAACGTTTATTGTGTAAACGTCTTCTTCTCAATTCAGCGTGAGAATCAAACCGTAAATCATTGAGTGCGTGGCCCATCGATGCAAACAAGTGATAACTGGAAGGCCCCAGGTCTGGCAAGTAAGCTGCATGAGCAAGAGGTTCCCAGTTGTAGGGTTCAACAAGCTGGCGGCTGGCTAAAGAGCGATGGAGTGGTGCGTTGTCATCAAGGAAAATTACCTTGTGTTGCCTGGCTTCATATTTGGTGTTTTTCCGGCGTATAGCATGGTCGACGGTCAACACCCACATGTTCTGTGAGCTGTTCTTGTGGTGGTCCATCATCTTCATCAAGCAATGCTTGCAATTCGGATTCTTCAATCTTTTTTGGTGGCCGGCCGTGCTCTTCATTTCTCACGTCCAAATCATCACTTTGGAATTTTTCAAACCACCTGAAGCACTATGCTCTGCTTAGACAATGTCCAACATAAGCTTCCATAAGAATTTGATGGGCTTGAGAATCTTTTTTTTTGCAATTGGTAACAGAAAATCAATGATGTCCACACATCGTAGTTTGTAGGCACACAATTAGAGCAAAAAAAGTACCTTGTTAAATGAAACTATACAAATAATCAATTAAATATTATTGCTACATGCCGAGATAAGAATTTAGATTTCGAAACCGGCTTATAATGTCTAACAGGCGACACCTAGGTACGAATAGCCGAAAGTCTCATTACATAGGCGCATACCTAATAATTATATGAACCATTGTTTGGGGCGCTTTGTCCAAGAAGGAAACGACTTAACAGAAACAGCGTTATTTTCCATAATTTGAGATATTATTTCTTTATTTTTAGTAGAAAAGTGGTGCTATAACATATATATTATTTACTCCACGTAGCAAAAAATAATATTTTTGTTTGTATTTCATGTAAATAGGTGCTGCCGCATTATACGTCACCATTGTAGTACTCGGCCATTTCAAGACTTAGTATAAAATTTAAGTAAACCCCCTTTGTTATTATAGATATTCCTTTATTGACTACCTTACTCCCTCTTGCCCCCGTTACAATCAAAGGTGCCACCTACCATGTCTAGACTTGGTTACTACACATGTAAAAGGGAGATGAAAGGTGAGTCTAATGATGTAAATTACTGCTTGAAACAAGTCTTATTAGATAATAAGTAAAGAATTATTTATTCTTTAGAGTAAAGGAAATTTAATATTCATTTCCACAACTAAAATTTTCGAATATGAATTCACAGGTTTTATTAATATAATATTAGAACCTTATTCATTTGCTCACTGAGGTAGAAGCGTCCTGGTACAACAACAACAAAAAATATAGTTTTTTATGTTAAAAAATATGCATTTTAATGTGGGGTGACTTAAAACCCACTAAATTAACTTGCATAAGGAGTTAAAGGTCCTATTTTTTTTTGGTCCCTAATCGATGAGAAAAAAAAAATGTACAAGTACATTTTTTTTAACTAGTATCAATTTATTCTGGTGCTCAATTAATAACATTACAAAAACAGTAAAAGTATCTAAGTACATAAAAAAATGCAAAGACCATATAATTTTTCAAAGAACAATAAAACGACACAAAAAAAAAAATAAGTAAAAACCCTAGTTCATTAAAAATTTTATATAATTTCTTGCAATGTTTAAAATAGATGCACCAATTTCCATTTTCTTTGCCTTGATTGCATACACACAGTACTGTATTTTTACGATTACTGCATGCAAGTTTACGTTGCTTTTCGATATTAAAACAAAAAAATCCTGTTGCTTTATTGGGCTTTCGAAATCCACTTCTAATTCTTCTGCCAATGCGTCATATATTGGCCGCAGTTGTTTGGATTCATATAGAATGTGAGATGTTGCCTCTTGCTCTTCCCTACAAAAGTAGCAAAGTTTGCCGTTGCTTAAAAATGCTGACACTTCCAGGGTTCCAGTGAGCACACCGTCAGAAACCCATTTTTCAGAAGGAGTTAGCAATAGCCTAATGGGTTCTGGAAACTATTAAAGGTTTGTCTTTCGGTAAGCTGTATGTTTCTTCGCTCTAATACATAATGAATTAGTGGTAGTGATGATTCACACACAATTTTTATCTCAGCGAGTTGTTGTCTTAAACAAAGCTCCTTCGTAAAATCAGAAGTATGTTCATGTCGTATCTTCTGTATTTTAGAATTTTTTAAATTTTTTTTTATGCGTCATCGTAGCTATAAGATTATCCTTGTAATTCAGGAGATCATCCAAGAAAAAACCCGGCATTTTCTGAAGAGAAAAGGGAATTTCTATCAAGGCATCTTTTAATGGAGCGTACCCAGCCATGTCTAGTTCAAGAGTATAAAAAGTATCCTTTACTTTGTTAAGGAGGGAAGCAATAACAATAAGAGATCCATAGCAACTATTAAAAGAATTGCTACTATGGGATCTACTTGCTTACATCAATGTTCTTGAAAAAATGTACAAGTATATTTATTTTTAGAGATTTTCAGTTACTATTACTTTGATTTGAATCAAATGTCACTATTAATTATTTGCATCAAGTTTTGTTTAATGCAAGTTTGAAGTATTATCTTATTCATTTGATGAAGTTAAATCAAAATTTGTAGGATATTTTTTATTTTATTCTGATAAAATATCAACTTTAATCACACAAGATTAAGTCTCCTTCAATTATGCTTCAATTTCAAACGTCTTAAAAAAAACCTTATAGTATGAGTTTTTCTAAGAATGATTGATTCAACCTTTAACATCATAACATACTGTAAAGATCAAATTATTTTTGATATATAAAATGCTTATAATTCATTTAAAGAAGATTTGGTTTGATAGTGTATAATTAAAAGTATATATATTAATTTTAGATTTATACATTTATAACGTTTAATATTTACAAAAGTTATTACTTTTGTAAAATATTGTATTAAATCTTTATAATCAATATATTTTCCTCTTTATATAAAAAAAATATTGGATATCTTGTTAAAATAATGTGTTTTTTTTTAAGGTTTTGTATATAAAATATTGTACTTGGTCTGCCTACTTCACTAATATATTGTGCGAGTATGTACATACAGATTTTTTAAGTAATATAATATACAATTTATTTGGAATAAGCAAGAACTTTTTTTTCTATGTGTTAATTTATCAAAGTATAATATGTACATAGTTTTATACATTGTACGGGCCTCCAGTATTTTTGTTCCGTTTATTCATATAAACATTCATTAATCATAAAGAAATTGAGTGTAACTTCCGTTTTACTTGTTAGCCTTGGGTTACTGTATAGGGTGGGGATTTTAAATCAGGAAAATTTAAGGATAATGTATATGGAGCCACATCCTCCAACCTGGCCCTGAATCTGGCACGGTCCTTGATGAGGAACTCCCTGTCACTTTTATCCACTGCCTCATGAATAGAAGCCTCAAGGAGTCAATAGTGTTATTAGAATGTATATTGGTTTCTCTCTCCATGACGCCCAACTTATATAGTTTTTTTAGTCCTTAAAATGTTGTTCTTCCCTGAATAAATAATGTTACAGTTGCTCAATTTGTACAATTTAAAATGGGTTCCTAAAATGGCATCCGTTAACATCAATTTAAGTCCTTTTGCATCATTATCTATGAAATTATTTGTTGTCTTGTGTGTGCACCCCCATGGAGGTACACAATAATGGCAACATGGGGTTCGTATAGGAAGGGAATTTCTAGGGTTTTGTATTTTTTATACAGTTTGGTAAGCTGAACCTGAGAATGCACTTTTGTAAGATATTGAGGTCAAAAGTTATTCCAAATTTGATAGTCCTCCCCTATCTATATGAATAAAATGCTTTTAAAATATATTTGGCCCATACAATCAAAAGGAAACTTAAATGATTTGTATCCAAATTGGTTGAAATTAAGTTTGCATTTATTGAAGAATAATAATCAAATAACTATCCATGTTAATCCGATGGAGGTCTAGCAAACTACAAATTAAAGTAACAAAAATGCATCGTTATAATGAAAGAGCTATAAATTGATGGATTTTATTAAGTATCTTGAATTAGACTAAGGTTCTAATTTAATTTATGTACGGGAATGCAAAACTATAACCTAACTCTGATTATAGTTTATAAAGTTTTTTTTTCTAACACATATTTTTATGGTATAAGCCTGTAAAGTAGTTCAAAATCGACAATTTTAATCCCTCAACAATTCTTCTATCTACAGCTTAGTTCCAGAGGCAGCGATTGTCAAAGGTTCTAGCCCCACAACTCTCAATTGACGATATTTGCATAAGCTTGAAGGTAATGTCAAAAAGCTGACAGAGTGAGGATAATACTTCAACAGAAATTTTGGTTGTGGTGGGCACTACAAAATACAGATTGATGATGTTTATCAGCGAAAATCCAATTTAGCCAGTCAATCTACTATAAGGAGTATTTTATCTCTTAGGACATGATTTGACTTTTATGATTGTAATAACATATCTTTTGATTTATTTACAAATAAGATGTGCGATTGTTTCATATTTCTTATCTCTGGCTCCATAAAGTATATTTTGTTTCCAAAGGTCATTACAGAAAACAAAAAGTTAAGAGAATATAAATGTTTTTAAATTTTGTGTATTTGAACAAAAAAGTTCTCTATGTCAATATTCATTCTTTATTTTCTATAAATTTTTTAGAAAAGTTATATATTTGTATAAATTTCTGCTTTTAACGTTTAGATTTAAAAATATTTTAGCTTTTGAGGTTTTTTAATAATGTGAGGGCCTTGGGTAATGTATCTCTTTTTTATCATTCATTATTTTTTTAAGTTATAGTTTATACTTATTGCTCTAGGGTAGAAATTCAAAAAAATATTTTAAAATTTATGAACCTTGACAATTGAAAATTCAGAGCACCTCTTTTTCTTATGTCCATCCGTGCGGCAATGAATTAACAGAGTGAAAGGGATGGACAAGATGGTCCAAATATCATATAAATAATGGATAATTTTGATGAATGTAGGATACTCTTTAAATATAAATTAAGAAGAAGACTTTTTCAATTTATGTGTCCAACATTTTTTTTTCTTTATAATGTTTTTAAACAGTGATCCTATGAATATTTTTATTCGTTGAACAAATTTTTTTTTGAAATAAATCTTTAAAAAAAAATATTTTAATTAAAATCTTTATTTTGTGAAGTAGATAGGAGGTAACGGATTTCTATCCAGCAAACTTTCATGACACACATCCAGATTTAGGAATTTTCATTACGAGAGAAACACATGAAAGTGGAAGCCGCCAAGATAAAACCTCTTACCTCTTTTCCCAAATCGGATTATAGATAGTAACATGGCTGGCAATGATAGATTTATAATTTATTATTTGTTACCAGAGAAGTTGTATATATATATTTATTTTTTTTGAAATTCAAAACCAAAAACTATGACGATTTTTGTTTACCCATACCCCAAAACCTATAAGTCTATGGGGACAAAATGTGTAAGTATAGAAATGCCATTGCAGTCTACAAACACAGTAAAAGTGTTAAAATATAATTTTACAAAGTCATCACATGGTATTACATATTTAATACAATCTGTAAAGATTTTTCATTTGATGGTCACTATTCTTGTTTTAAAACTCATCCAGAGGCCTAACACTTAAAATATATTATCACAGTCCATTCACAGTTCCCTCAAAGTTAAAGAAGAACATTATAACGTGTCACATTTGACATTGTTGAAAAATTCTTCTAAAATTTCAATCATGAATTATTATAATATTAGGTCCGTTAGGATTTTCTTCTAAAATTGACGTGTTCTTTTACATTTTCCAAAGAAGAATTTAATGTATATTATGTTTCAATTATATAAGCTGTAGATTCATTTCTAAATACGTAGCCAAATTATTCTCTGAAATAAGAACAATATAAGTGAGAGTTAATAAATAATTTTTTTAGTGAGATTGGTCCCCATTATAAAGCAAAGGTTCAGTTTAGTTAGATTAATATGAAATAGCATAGCTATTCGAACACCATTGGGACTTATATGTTTTCTTGGCCTGTAAATAAGTCTTATAGAACAAAGTGTTACGTTTTTTATCCATACTTAACACTAAAACGACGGATAGTAACGACCCCCTTAAACGACGGTGGATATCAAAAATGATACCCATTTATTTTTTAATATTTGTAACTGTTAGTGGTTGATAAAATTAAAAGTAATGTGTTAATTTTTATTTTCTCCGAAGACTTATTATTTATTTAAAAAAATAAACATAACTTTTATAATAACACATATAAAGAAATTAGCATTGTTTACAAGTTATAATAGTTTTTTCAGTACCAATACAAAGCTTGCATACGAATCTCTTAAATTTACAATAGGTTTTGCTTGCTAAGTGCCGTGATTTTTTTGTACAATTGACTGTACACCAGCTTCTATTTATAGTTAAACAGTTTGATTGCGATTGAAATAAATGATTATTTTCTTCTACCGGACCGTGCAAAATTATTTACCGATGATGTAAATATACTTTTTAAGAGGTTTTGTAGCAAACAATCTGATTGTTTCGTATTTTTACTGTTAAAATAAACAAAAATCCTTCCTGTGAGAGCGTAACAACTTCCACACGTGAGACCATGTCCAATCAGGAAACAAAGAGGATCGAAATTGCAGCCCTCCTCTGAGCGGGAGTACCTCATAACAACATTAAGGAACAGGTTGGGGCCTCGTTAAAGATAATTTACAACGTTTCCAAGCGCTTGGAGGCTGGGGGTGATCTCAAGCATTCCTCTGGGCAAGTAAAGGCAGTGTTCAAGAGGACTCCCAACAGGTCCATTGCCGACATGGCCAGAAAGATGGGAACGTCAAGATCAACTGTTTCAAGGGCATTGAAAAGGGCTGGAGGAAAGTCCTGAGGCGTATTGAACGCTCTCTGCTAACTGAACGTCAGCGAGAAGTCAGAGTTGAGCGTGCCAAGAAAATCTTGAATGATATCAAGAGCTCATCTGGACGCATCATCATTTTTTCAGATGAGAAAACTTTTACGGTCGATCCTGTTTTCAACAGGCAAAATGACCGTGTTGTGAGCTTTGGAGATGTGCAAGATAAGCACCGCTATGTGGTAACAAAAAAGCTAATGTTATATCTGTAATGATGTTACGTTTTGCAAATGATGATGGACCTGAGACTTCCTTCAAAATGTTTTTGGCTAAAACGGGCTGAAATTTCTCCATTTACTGTTTGTTTGTGCCAGATTGTGCTATCCTTGGCAACATACATTGACTCTTCTAATAAGTCGGTTGATTTATGTTTCTTAGAAGACGGGAATTGAGTCACTTGATTGCATCCTGGCATTTCTTGAAATGTTAAATATACCAATTAGTTGTTAATAAATACATCTAGTATATAGCAAAACTAATAATGGTATTCAAGAAAATTTCTTACCGACAGGCTTGTCAAAAACATCAGAGTAGTCATCAGAAGAACTTGATTGAGGTGGTTGGACATATTCTTCATCTTTTTCCAATTCAAAATCCTCACCTTCTGAATTGGAGTACGATGTGCACTCAAGATAATGTCTTATTTCTTCAATGGATAATATTTTCTTGGACATCCTTGCACAATAAAAGGTGGAAGCAGAATGGATAGTTCAGAAAAATCTACGTTTATATTTATACTATAAATGTACACGATTCCTATCTAGAGAAGTTTATTCATGTTTGAACTTGTTTCAGCCTGTTCAAACAGGCTTGAGCCTGTTCATAAACAAATGAAGAACAAACATATTATTTGAAATGATTGGGTATCAAATATGATACCCACGTCTGTCTAGGTAGTGTTCACTGTACCAACGAAACGAATACTAATTTATTTTTTTATGATTAATAAAATAAATTATGAGAATTCATGAACTTATAAACAAATTCAATCAAGAAGTTTTTCACATTATTTCATTGAATCCCAAATGGGTATAAAAAATGATACCCTTGTTGTTCTAGTGTTGAATAGCGTTTTAAGCTAGTTGCAAACTTGTTGTACCTATTAAAAATAGTGTATTGGACCCTTCAAGGGGTTGATTTTAATTATATATTAATGGTTCGGTGACCATTTTTTGTTTATATTCATGCTATCTTTTTGTTATTTGTAGTAGTTATTTTTTTTCTTTTTATTAGTAGTGTTAATAAAAACCTTATGGTGAATACAAGTGGGTTTTACTTTAAAAAGAGATTAGCTCAGTCACAAATTTGGAAGAAGTATTGGGTTCTTACATATGGTCCTTCAAGCCGGGTATCATTGGGATATTTTCTTTTGTAAAATAACACCAAATATTAGAAATTTATCCTGGAACTATTACAGGGTTCAAATAATGTTTTGAAACGTCCATTGGGGATTTATTGAATGAAACAAATGTCGAAAACTTTGATTATTTAACTTTAAAAGAGTGTCAAAAATGTATTTTAGAAGAATTGGACAGTTACATCCGTTGATTCGTCCGTGGATGAAAATGGATATTTGGATTTATCTGAGGAAAAAAACAGTTAATTACGGAAATTTTGTGAAATTAATAAAGCACGTAATTAAACTTTATGTAAAATTGAAAATAATAAAGTTAAATTAAGTCTTTGATTTGTGATGGGCAACAGTGAAAGAGAATAAACTACCTCATATTTCGAAGTTAGAAATCTCTAAATTTGATGCAAATTTAGTTAAGTTTCTGTTTTGAACGACACATACCGTTCAATTATAGATCACCAAAAATTAAAACATACATGAGACTTGTTTAAATGGCGCTATGTTGGACAAGATATCAGCGCTTTCAGTTATGAAGAAACTATGAAAATATTTATAGATTTTAGTGGATTTGTATACTTTTTAGTTTCAAAATTGTATGATAAAATACTGGCTTTACCATCTGGTAAGAGTTATGCAAATGATCTTTTTCAATTTTATGATGATATATTACATTTAAAACAAGCTTAAAAGACGATATTACTTAGTTTGTAATTCCTATCTAAGAAAACAAAGATTCTGGGCTGCTTTACAATGACTGGCAATAGAATGCCATGTCCATAAAAGAGAGATATAAATATTTCTGAATGTTAGTGGAACCTTTTAATTGCTAATAAGGTAACTGAATCATGTAACTTTCCTCTTACGGTTAAAACTGTAATTGGATCATACAATTTCTCTAGTGTGGTCGTGAAGATGAAAAATGAATGCCAAATTTGTAATGATACAGCACATACATATTACCAATGCCAAATTTTCTTGAATAAAAGTACTTCGAATCGTGAAGTTAAGGCAAGATTATTTGGAGTCTTTTTAATTATATTATGAGAGGACATACCCCTCAAAACTGTTTATGTAAAGAAGCATGTATGACTTGTAATGAAAGGCATAATTCCTTTTTTCATATAAATAATTCTGTAAATAACAAAACTGAAATCAACTTGGGACCAACGGTTACTACAAGATCAACTTTATACGTGACAACTTGTACTGAGATTGTCATTGAAAGAGGGAACGCCCCCGTCCTTGTATAATTGGATTGTAAATCTCAAATTAGCTTGATAACTACTCGAATTGTCAGATGAATAGGACTTTTATGGATTGAAATCATCGATGTCAATTAGTGGAGTAGCTAATATTGAGAGTGAAATTGAAATTTATGTTGTACAAGAAATATTTTTAAGGGTATTGGATAAATTGCTTTAAGGTATAAAGGTTTATTTAGTTAATAAGATAGCCGATAGACTCGAGGTATCTAGAATAGGTCCTTGAATATCCTCATCTTAATAATCTAAACCTTGCCAAATGTATAGATAAACCTCTATTAAATGGAGTAAATATAATAGTATAATGTTTATGTATACTTATTCAGTGCAGTGCAACTCCATTTAACCAATTTAAGTAAAAAAAAAAAAAAAGGAAAGATATTAATTGTCATTGGGGTGGATATGATGTCACTATGCGTTACTTTTGCTAATGCAATATGTAGAGAATCAAATGAACCCTTCGCAGGACATACTAGATTTGGAAGGGTAATATGTGATGACATACATTGCGATCAAAAACAAGCAAGAAATTTGTTACCATGTTTCAGGATTTAGTAAATGCTGTGATATTTCAAAATACTGGAAGTTAAATGAAATAGGTCTTACTTTGAAAATTCCACTGTCGATTGAAGATCAGTGTACTCAAAGGATATTTGAGTTTAGTCTTAGAAGACCTGAAAATGGTGCAATAGAGGTTCCTCCTCCATTAAAGGAGAGTAGAAATATAAGAAATGTTGCATTAAAACAGTTTCTTATTTTGGAATTGAAATTGAGTAATATCCTAGCTATAAAGATATGCAAGTAATGGAGAATACGTTACGGGATAGATATGCGGAATTTGTGCATGTTGAATAACTTAAATTGGCAGATAAGTCCAAAGATAATAACATGCCTCATCATGGAGTATTGAAAGAAAGCTCAATGTCTATGAGGTTTTTGAAATGTATTTGATGGGTCAATACTCTCATAGACGAAGAATTCGCTTAACTTTTCCTTGATGGTATGTCCTAAACTTCAATAAGATCTTTTAAATCTTTCATACCGTTTGGATTTTTTAAGATAGCTCTTGTTGCCCACATTTCGAAAATGTAATTAAAATTTGTGTTTCTGTGGATCAGAGGAATATTTTGTATTTTTTTTTAAAAGAGAAGAAGGAAATTGTGATCTGAAAGAATACAGACCCAAAGACTTTGTACCATTTAGTGCTCCACATTCTTCTATTAAAGTAGTTCTGTGGAATGCCAAAAATTTGTCTTTACAATTTCTTCGTGCCTCCACAGTTACTGTTGAGGACATGTATGTCGACGACATTTTTACATAGGCAAATAATGAAAGGGAGGTTGATGAACTTGTTGATGATTTAATTAGACCATTTGGTTAAGTCGGGCCCTTCTCGATGGAAGATCTACATTGACAATAGGGTTCAAAATATTGGAAAAAGCTATGATGAAAACTGTGGCGAACATGTTTATATACATGAAAATACAGCTGATATTGCTTGTCGAGGTGTACTGCTCGAAGAGTTTGTCAAATCAAATATGGGGATGAAGCGACCCCCGTTGTTATATCTGCCGTCATATAAACGGGAGATTTCTGGGGGAGTGGTAAACCAGGATGACAAGATTGAATTAGATAGAGAGAAAAAGATGGTGGTGTTAAATAATGTTAAAAGAATTAACTGTTTTGTCTCAAAAACTAATTAGTTGGGTTTGTAATTGGAATAAAATGGTAAGATACACTGTTTAGATTATACATTTTATTTTTTGGTTAAAAGGAAGAAATAACATTTTTAATGAAGTATTTTCTTTGGATTGAAAATTAATTTCTTATAGATGTTTGATACGTCTTGAACAGATACGTTATATGGAAGATATTATTAAGAAGATCCAATCAGATGAAGAGTTGGATATTAAATGTAAACTTGTTTCTCTGAGCCCTTATTGGGATATGTACGACTTAATCATCAATTTTGTGGAAGATTGGGGAAAGTTGGGTTTTTCTCAAATGATGAAAAACTTCTAATAGTTATCCAAAAGAATCATTGCTTACTTCTAGGATTATAGCTTTTGAGCATATTTGATTATTAATTGCCGTACTGTAGTGTGTTTGAATGGATGCTAGTTGTCACAATATCCATTTCGGAAATGTATAACTTGCCAGAGAACTTTTGTTGAAAACGAGGGCTCAGAAAATGAGAGAAATTCCAAATGTTTGAGCTTAGATTGGCCCTCCTTTCCATATTACATCAGTAGATTATGCTGGTCCCATAATGATCCGAGCTAACAAGAAGAATTAAAGTCTTTGTATTGCATATATCTGCCTTTTTGGAGATATAGTTACCCATGCTGTTCATTTGGAGCTGGTTAACAGTCTTTCCACTAAGAACTTCTTCTTTACATAAAGGCGATTTACTTTTAAACGTGGGATTTCATATACGATATGGTCCGACCATGGAAAACACATCGTTGATCATCCAGAAAAGTTAGATGAGATGTCGTATGGACCCTATACTAGATGGATAAAGTTGGGTGGTGTTCTTCAGAGAGTTAAGGATCGATGGAAGAGAGAATATTGAAAGTTCAGCAAGGGATATCTATATGGAAAATTAAATAAATAAATCTGTCTCCTTATTTAAAAAGATAAGGCATTTCATGATTGGCCTATCGTTTCTATTCAGAAGACAATATTGGGATCGGATGGTTCGATGAGAAGTGAGAACTTCAGATAGATTAACACTACATCGTCCATCTAATAAACTAACAATACTAATATTTTTTTGTGATGAAAACAAGTAGTTTGTCATTGGGGGGAGGAGTATGTTAGAGATAGTGTTCTTAGAACCTTCAAGGGGGTTTGTGCTTGCTTATATATTAATTGTTCGGTGTTCTGCATTCCTTGTTTTGTTTATAGTCATGCAATATTTTTGTAATTTGTAGTTTTTTGTTTTTTTCTCATTTATTAGTAATGTTAATAAAAACTTCATGGTGAAAGCCCAGCCACAAATTTGGAAGAGGGCATTCGGTTCTTACAGTACCCATAAATAAAATTAAGAGTATAACAAAAGTGTTCTATAAATTTTTTTCTATTAAAATCTATTTGTTGACAGATCTCTGATAAATATTCCAATTATCTTCATCAAAATCACTGCATTTCCCGGTTATACCTTAGTTTTTTACTCTTCTTCTAACCTTACAGCTACTTACTTGATGCTCATCTTCAGGCTTTCAAGAGTAATTTGATCAAATATAATTATTATTGCTTTTGACGATTTATTCTATTTTTCTTAAAACTTCCGAAAATAATTCAGTAGAACTTTCATTCTTGGAATGAACCAAGACTCAGAATTACCATTTAAAGTAACATAACTGTCAAACAAGTCAAATATATGTTGAGATCCCGGGAAAAGTTCAAAAAATTGAAGGTAGCTAAGGAGATAAATCAATGTTAGGGGCGTCTATATCGACAACACTTGATTGGATTGGATCAAAAATAACTATTGGATTGCTCTTTAGTCCATCCCATAAGTTGAATGGCTGCTAATGTACATACAGTTTTAGAAAATGTATCTTTATAAATTATTTGACATCTCTTAGAATTTGTCTATGGGAAATATAATCAAAACCTTTTTCGAGGTATATAGCTACTATCGCTGCAAACTTATTTCTTCATTCAAATGTATCAATCGAAGCTTAAATATTGTTTAGAAAAACTTCAAAGGTAATTCCGTATCAATTAGAAACTCTATTTGATTAATAGAAAACGGTAATTGGTCTCTAATGGTTTTAATTAATCCCATATCCATTCATTAAAATTTGTTCTCCCATTTGTCAGTAATTCATATAGTAGTCCAAAAAATTATTTAAGCGTGCAAATTTGATAATACAGAATACCTTTAACAATAAAGTTCAAATATACTATCCCGAGCCATGGCTACAAGCTTTACAGGGTTATAAATACCTTTTCATACAGTTCAAAATACTTTTTTGAAAATGTATAATTATTTTGATAAATAAAATTAACCAACTTTTTGGAAAGTGAAGACACAAAATCATTTTTAAGATTGGCACTTAAGACTAGGGAATTGGAGCTTAATCAGAATGCTCTGAATTTGCCAGATATATGGAATATAGCAAGTATCTGTCATTATTTTACGACATCGTCATAATCCTTCCATCAAAGGAAAATTAATACATAGAAATTCGAATTTAAAATCAGAGTTTAGGTGCATTAACTCTGCATCACTAAAAATGCAATTCTTTTTTTAAGAATGTTAAGCTATAATTTTTTAAAACGCTTTCATCAAAGGTTTATCAAGTGACTCATCAAAAGACTACAAGAGATAAAAACTGGATACAGAAATGAGAAAGCAGTCCTGAAATTATATGAATTTAGTATTTATCCCTCATCGTTATTGTTTGTGTCCCATAACAAATAAAATATGATCAACAAATTTATAATCTTTTTATAACATCAAAGTCGACAATAAACCATCCATGAAACTGTCCAAATTCTGAAAGAATTCCAACCTTGGCTATCGAACATAAGACATATCAAATCCACAAAGAAAATATATAAATACAATTAAATTTTCATTGTGAAGAAAATAAAAAGTCTGAACAATCAGCACATTACTCAAAAACTGAAAAACAAATTATCATTAAATTTTCACAGTTGCCTTTTCAAGGTTGCTTCAAACTAAAAAGGAGGTGAATTAAATAAAGGCCATTTATACACTATTAAGCCTATTTGTAATGAATATATAAATATAAAATGTAATTGAAATATGTATTATTTCTTCAAATAAGGAAATATGAAATGGGCGTTGCTGTTTTTTTAGTAGTTCGCTTTTATAACCACGGATAGCTTCTTTGTTTTCATGTAATATTGTTTTTTTTTTTATAATACTCTTTAGAATCACAATTTTATACAATCAACAAAATTAATATAATTAGGAAATGATACATAGAATGCGTTGTAACAATTAGGTACTGTGGAGGTGAAAATCCCTCCAAAAATGAATAAAGAAAAATACTCTCCACGCTTAACTAAAGTAGTCTATGAGCAACATGAAACGCCTAGAGGCGTAAAACTGAAAGAGGGTCACTCCAAAGAGACTCCTCTTTCGAAGAGACCTCAAAACACTCGAGAACCTGAAAAAGGGATACAGGACAATCAAAAAACAAAAATTTTATATGCAAATATTGCAAAAGTCTCGAGTGAAATCATTATCGTTCGAAGGTACTGAGACCACATGTTCCTCATAGAATGCATAAGGTAATAAAAGTTCTTGACACGGGCTACGTTCGCCGTTTATCTATTCCAGGAGAGGAAATTGTCCCTAACTACGAAGGTCGTAGATATACTAACACTAGAGGATTTATCTATGTTAAAGATGATTTTTCAGGTACGTTCAAAAAAGCATTTCATCCTGCACATCTCTCTTGCCAACCTCATGGGCAGAGGCAGGGAGGATAAGATAAGAAAAGCAAAAAGAAGACAAGAGGCTCAAAGGATTTATCTGCGGAGTCACAGGTGACATCAGGAGAAGGAAATACTTGATAAAATAAAAACACATCAATGCAGCACCCTTGGTATAGGGGGGAAAGTTGAGACAGTAAGATCCGAGCTAACCAAATTAGGCAAAAAACGAGACATCTGTGTTGATCCTTTGACCTTAAAAAATATGCAACCGTCAATTTCACTTATCGAATTGTCTCAGCTGGCAAGGTACAGTTCCAAGATCCTCGAAGAGCACCTATTATTGAGCAAGAGGAAGAAGAAGCGGAAGAAGACATGCAGCAAGAGACAAAAAGTAAAGAACAACTACAGCTAATTCGAAACAACAATGATTGTGCCCCTGGGGAGGATGATGTCATCAATAATGAAAATACTACTAATGAAAATTCTGATGAGGTCGACAGGTTTACTTGTGGAATCAGTAGAGACAAAGAGGACAAACTAGATCCTAATAGAACTTAAATAACCAAAGAATACAATCCAAAATATACGGAAAGAGAAACAAAAATAAAACATCAAATCTTACAACTGGGACATCAAGCCTGGCTGAAATAACGCTTAACAGAAGAAAACTTCCAGAAATCAGACAAGAATAGACACGTTCTTTGAAACGGCGGTTGAAGTTATAATTGGCTCACCACAAAATCCTAAAAAATCAACATGATCAGCTGCATCCAACTCTAAACTTAATTTGAGAACATCTCAAATAGCCATGATAACAGAACCTTATCTCATCAAAGGCACTAAAAAATAAAATCTACATTTAAGGGGATGTGCAATTCACAGTAAATTGGGGTCAAACCCAAGAGCTTGCATACAAACGGCCGACTACTTAAATGTGTGGTTTGTTCCTTAATTCTCCGATAGGGATGTTTGCATAGTTTGCTTAAAGGTTGATGAGACCATCGTCTATCTTTGTGTAGCATATCTTGATCAACTCCTATCAGTTGACAACAAGATGTTGTTGAGCAATATTAAATACTGTAATTGCCATCATAAACCAATTCTCCTAGCCATGAACTCCAACTCTCACAATCCTATCTGAGGGTATAAAAACGTTGACTCATGGGGGGAGAGTCTTGAGAACATCATTGAAGAAAATATCCTTATTATTAATAAAAAATTGCAATGAACCGACTTATGTAACTCAGCGAGCCTGCTCTATAAAGAACATTACTATCATGAATCAGCATGCCTATGATATATTTGATATTAATTGTTGGCATGTAGATCTTTGCCATCAATGTCGGACCACCGATTTATCGTTTTCAATTTTGGCAAATACAAGCTACTAACCGATCAATCAAGGAACCTTAGGAAAACCGACTGAACAGCTGTAAGGGTTTATACAGATCCTGCATCCCTACCTTCAATACGTCCCTGCGCCAGCAGTATTGACCATTGTACTGAATCAATCTACATGATTATAAAGAATGCGATAGATATTGCCTGGTTAATTAAAATAACTTTAAAAGCTAAAGCAGTGGGAATAATGGTGGAATAAACGTCTTGCTAGATTGAGCCATAAGTTTAGAAAACTTTAGCAAAGCAAAATCGATCTTCTCACTGAGAAGAGTATCTGATCGCCAAAAATGAATATTGCACATTAATCAGAAAAGAGCAAAAATACTCCTTAAGGTAATTATTGTAGTAGCACAGGAGGCCCAAAAGACATTGCAAGTCTTATTAGAATTCAAAAACCAATCTCTGAATCAATTGGCTTGTCAATAGAGCAGCATACACTCAATCGCCAACCAAATATCTTGAAATACACTTGGAGACCCATTTCCCATTATGCAAAATCAGTTCAAAATGTAAACCCATTGCGATTCACCGCCTTTGATATTGTCTTCGTGGACGACGACAAAGTACGAGAATCATTGAGGTTCTTCGGGCTTACAAAAGCTGACGATCAGATGAACTAATGACAACTATCTTACATCAGGTAGGAGATAACACTATTCAGTAAATTTGGAAACATTATACAGCGATTCTTAGTACAAGCTACATACCCCACAACTGGAAATAAATTAAGTCTTCTTTGCCCGGTTGCCAAAGCCGCGTAAAGATGACTACAGCTTGGCAAAATCATTCAGACCATTACTTTGTTTAGCTTCTTTCTTAAAGGTCTTGAGATAATCGTTCAATGGAGAGTTGAAGAACTAATTCCAATATTCTCCTCACAACATCCCTATACAAAGGGATTATCAACATAAACGGCTTTTTCACAGGTTACAGATATAATTGAGAAATCAAGGTAGTAAAATCAACGTACACTCACGGTCCGCTTTGATTGTACTGGGACATTTAACTGTATTCAATTCAACTCAGCGAAATGAGCAATGGGAAAAATGGGAATACCAGATAGTATCAGATCTTGGTACAAAGAACTCCTTAAAAGGTAAACAGTGACACCTGAACTTAAGGTAGAAAAAGTTAGCATAAACCCAACACGGGGTAGTCCTGAAAGAGGTGTGCTTTCACCTATGATATGGAACATGATCATAGACACACATTGGAATATTTTATAATAACGCAGTCAAAACTGTTGGCTATGCTGATGACATCCTTCGACTAATGAGTAGAAAGCATCCGCATACCCTCGTTAGCAAAATGCAAGAAGCGATCAATACTGTTTGAAAATGGGAAAGAATGAATGGTTTTATTTTTAACCCAGACAAAACTAAATCAGTTATTTACTCAAAGACATATAAACTGTGATCTAAATACTTCCCATGACTAGAAATGGGCGGGGAACTCATAAATTTTTCATCACAAACAAAATAACTTGGTGTTTTATTTGATCAAGGACTAACTTGGACGGAACACCTCAAAGAAAAAACTGCTAAATGCAGTCGTCTGTGGAACATGGCCAAAGTAGCGATTTGTCAAAAGTGGGGTTAGACCTCAGACAAAGTTTTATGGCTCAATGAAGCGATGATTAAACCCATAATTTCCTACAAAAGCCTTAAATCGGGCCATGCTATTATAGCAAACAAAAAGAGAAAGAAATATTCATTGAATGGTGCAGAGGTCACAATGACATCACAAGTAATGAATTGGCGGGTTACCTTGCAAAGGAGGAATCTCTTTTACTGTAGTGACACCCGTTGTGTGGTGGTGTTCTTCACTTTTATGTTTATTATTATTTTTTTTTTTATGGCAATTGCGGACAGTAAATAAAATTTTACCTTAAAAATATTGCCCCGATGAATACAGCTTCTATCTGACCACTTTTTAAATAAACTATTCCTCATATGTCTCATTTTTAATTAAGTTTCGAGAAATACTTAACACCTGCAGATATTATTAATACGATATTATTTTATATTTAGAACGCCTTTTATGTACGTATTTATAGATGATTGTCGTAATATAGTTATAATGAAAAGTTATGACCGATTTATTGTTTTTTGATAGAATACTTAATGAGTTTATATGAATAAAGGAAATGTCATGCTATGCTATTTCTAATAATATATGCAATTTTCATTACAATAATGAAAGAATAATTAAATACTTGTGTCTATCAAAAGCAAACATTTATTGCTTTCAAACAAATGTTAAAGCTGGAAAATTATTCAATATTTTTTATCGTAATTTTGTGGCCAGTTGGTAGTTGGTTGAACTCGCAAACAAGGCTAATAATATTCTGTAATTGTATTTATCTACTGTACATACCTATAAAGAGCTACCCAGGCTACCCAGAATTGCTCAGACAATGGAGGGAGCTGGAATTCGTTTGTCTATCCTCATTATTATTTCTAAAAACTTAAACCCTCTCAGTCTGGGCAAGCATTATAATATAGCGCTTGTGTATTATTTACAATGTATTATTATAACTTTAAAAAAAAGTTTTCTGAACTTCAAGTAACATACCAACATATATGTAATAAAAAATTTGTCGAAATGATAAGGATGTTTTCAATATTTTTGTCAAAAAATTGCCAAATCAAAATTTGCGAAGAAGATTAAGAAAAAAATATTTTGCACTAATTTTTTTAATAAAAATAGATATAAGAATTTATGGAATTAGAAAGAGAAACACAAACCTTTCAAGTTTTCTTTGATACGCACAAAAAACAAAAGAATTATGATGAATAATGTGACCCAAAAAATAATCCTTGATAACTGGTTTATTTTTGAAAATATTACGAAAAATAAAGTTCTGAAAATTAAAAAAGAAGTATTATCCTATTAAAAAAGGTAGCTTGCTTTGTATTTCTTCTTAAAAAGAGAAAAGTGACAATTGATAAAAAAAGATAAAAAAATAAAGATTTATTTAGAAAATGACAGATATTTAACTAAAAATCAATATTTATGTGTCAAATTTATATTGAAATGAATCTATAGACCAATTTCTACAATCTTTATTTATTCTACAAATTGAATATTTCACTAAAATCTATTTTTTTGCACATGAAAAAAAAAAAACTTAAACGAACTGCTAAATTTACCGATTCTTTATTTTGCGAATAACTTTTTAATTTAGATTAAATTTAAAAAACTGGGTTTTTTTTGTGTATTTGTATTTGAAATGCACGTCACTTTTGATTTCTAATTCAACCACTTACCTAGTCTCCTAGAAACGCTAAAAACAATTTTGTTTTTTTAAATACAGAATAAGTCCCCTTATTCCCATTGAAAATAGAGAATCCAATCTTATCCAGACTAAGTTAATTAGAAAAACCCATGCAAAGTTTTTGTCTTCTTAGCCCAACCGTGTGGGAACCTATAAAGAACAAACATAAACCCTAAATATAACACATATTTAGATATTCAAATTACATATCATCAGTTATCAAGTATTTTTTGTACATATATTAATATTTTAATATATGATTGTATGCTCGGTGGAATACTTTTTTTAATATGTGGTACTCGGGCCTTTACAAGACTTAATATATGAAATTAAAGTACCCAAGTATACATCTCTTCGATTGAGAACGTAAGACAATTTTATGAGAAATCAGACTACTCACCCTTCGATAATTGTGTTTCAAAATCATCTTGGAAAATACAAACTCAACCCAATTATGAGGCAAGGGAGTCCATACATATAACAACCCCAAAAGAAAGATGATGATTAACTTGGTGAAGGACGATTTCAGGGATAAGTTTGTTAGGTAACAGTGAAGACAAACAATATAGATCAATATTTCAAGACAATTTGGGATCCAGTCTTCAATCAAAGGGAAAATTACCTGAAATATTGCATATCACTGGAAGTTTTCTTTACTGGGAGACATTTTAATGACTCTCAGGCGCATTGGGTGGATTGCAAAAAGTGAAGACAATCTGTCATATATTCCGGGACTGTGTGACTCTGTTAAGCATCATAGGGAACGTTGGGAAAGGTGTAGGAGAGAAAATAGGAAGAAACCCTGTTCTACATTAGCTTTTGTTCAGCTTGGAAGGAACCAACGAGGGACTCACTTTGGCATCGAAGGTGATATGCAAGCTCCGATCTCTTATCTCTATGGTACGATTAGTGGTATCTGCCCTTCACTAAGAAGAATAAAGGTGGCTTAAGACGAGTTTAAATTAACCAAAATAAAAACAGACTTTTAATTTCTTTAATATGATGAGAATGAGATCGGGGAAGCAAGTAGAGGTTTGAAATTTTATTTACAAGTTAAATAATACAGATGAGAAAATCTTACATCTGAGCAAATAATTTGCTCAAAACAAGCCTAAAAGTATTTGTAGCCTTTACCACGTCTAAGTGGGATACTTTGTTTCAATAATTTATGATGGAGGTCTTTACCAAGTCGATGCAGTAGTGTAAATTGGCAGAGTCCTTCCTTCTTAACTCCTCCTTAAAGAAATAATCCGTCGGATTCATATCGGCAGAGTAAGAGGGTTAGGTTTTAGTGTCCCAAAAAGGCACCTTCCCTTCTTTCAACAAGTGGGGGGTGTCTTGCAGGGCATGTGAGAGGAGGCCAAGTCTTAATGAAACAGGAACTCGAAAACATTGGCCTGAGCTTTCAAGGTATCATTTGAATGGACTGGAGTTCAATGTACCTGTCGGCACCAATCCTCACTTTTGGTTCAAAGAAGATGGGGGAATTACACTGCTATTGCTTTAAAAGAAACCAAAGGTTATGATGCTGGCGGAAAACTTGGATTTTTAAATAAGTTGGAGACATTAACTCGCGGTGCCCCCCGGCATCTGTCCTTGCGGATGTTGTAAGACTGTCAACAATTCATTATTTCTTATCCGATTAAAAGATAATTCGGTTACTGTGGGACTTCAAATCATTCCGTAATTTTCTTCCGCGGGTAGCACGGTAGGCCTTTACTTTGTAAGTAAGGATATTTATTTTGTAAAGGGCGTATGAATTTATAGTTAGGTCATTGTTTATGGTCACGCAGACTCCGAGGAGATGCCCTCACAGAACGTTATAGGCCTATGAATAATCAGAGATTTTGTTTTTTATCAATCTGGGACTTCTTTCTTTTTCTGATATTCCCTACACCTTCCAGCTGTTTTAGACGTCGTAGACTGAGCTTTTTGAATACCCAAGGATATTTTTAATGTACTGGCTCTTTCCCTTGCTAGCCAATAAGATTATGGTGTACCTCCGGGTGTCCTCTATCCCGAATACTTGTTTTGAATTAAAAGTTGCACAACTAACTTAAAGACAATACTCAACCTCTTACTTTAAAACTAAAGCAACCTAGTTAAATGCTTTCCATATTGTCTAGATTAAACATGTTTTGGATTTACCTAAACGACCTTATAAAACTTCACAAGTAATCCTCATTGTTATTCTTTCATACACTATTTGATTACTTAATACTTATTAAATTTTCATAATAACTAATATTATTTGCCAACAGGGGCATTGCCCAATTGTTCCCTTCAGAATGAGGATTATAATGCTACCGGTGTTCTTATTTAGAACATACTTTTAAACTATGTAACTTTGGCCACTTTTTAGAACTATCTAAATTGGTAGAGAATTGAAAGATACATTTGTATGTAGGTCTATAAATACTTGTAATATTTTTTTGTTAACCTCTTGAGAAAAATTGCTCATATATAAAAACTTACGGGAACTCTAGAAATGGGAGCCAACTTTTATAGAGACTAACGAAGAAAATACCTTGTATAGGAAATATTTGGAGATGACATACCATTTTTGAGGGGATTATTTAAAGATAATGTGGCTTATATAGAAGGTAAAACTTTATTGGAGAGTACCTTCTGATGTAAACTCGATAAGGATGATTTGTTATTTTTTTTAATAGCACTAGTAATGAGAAGATCAATGCTATGTTAGCAAAAACTCAGTATGTCTAATATTTGATGAAAAAAACAGGGGAAAATGGCAAGTTATTGATTCGTAAATATTGTAGAACATTAAATAAGTTTTTTTTTTGTATATAAATGTATTTCATTTTAGGATATTTTATTAACTTTTTGTATAAATAATGTTTTTATGTTGTAACATTGGAGCTTATATATTTTTTTATATGCTTGTCAAAAAATGACATTTTGATGTAGTTATAGTTTGATAGATTCATTATGTATTTTTACTTTAAATGAATGCAAGAAATAAAAAAAAACTAAAACATGGTTTATTCAAATTTTGATTAACCAGATTAACAAAGACTCAGTTAAATATCCAATTTCAGGTTCATCGGTTTCACTGTTTGCTAGTATTCCTTAAATATTAAAATTGTTATACATGTGTACATACACGTTTTCTACAGATATAAAGATATAGAAACTAAAGTAATTATTAAAAGTGTAAACCTACAACATGCATACTTTTGATCACATTATACTAAACCAAGAATATTTTTAAAATCTAAATAAAAAAACAATTAATAACAATATATGTAATTTATGATTTCGAGGAATAAAATTAATTAATATTTTAAACCATATATGTTAGGGTGAAGTTAGTTCCCAAAAAATTCTTAAATTTTGACAGATAATTTTTAACTTATTTGGCATTGCATAAGGACCTAAGATCCATGCAATTTTATTGACTTGTATTAATATTTGCCTTGACAGAAGGATAATAAAATTTTTGAAAAAGTTAAAAAAAAACTATGCAACAAAAATGTCAAACAGCATGATTAAATTAGGGAGAACGTGATTTGTAGAATAAAGAAATTACAGTTCAAAACCAACTTGTGATATGCTTCAATACTATAACTAGCTCTATTTTTATTCAGTATGTCCTCCTTTAGAAGTATTAACAGTCTTGGCACGTCGGCGAACAGATTGGGAGCCCTAGACTACAGAACCAATGGCGTATCACGCTGGCATGATGTAACTTGGAGAAATCGATTTTTAGATAGATGTACGGCAGACATTTTTCTTCAAAAGAACCCAACTGCAAAGTCTACGTGGTTAAATTCAAGTCTGGAGGAGGGGCACATAAAGGCAGACCAAGAGCCAGCCACATATTTGTTGCAATAGTTTTTGGGGTTTCTTGGTTGTATGGGGTTTGATGAACTTACTGATGTTGTAAGCAGTCCAGATGGAGATGCCAACAGTCTATACAGCTTTCGTGGCACTCACATGAGGGCGGAGAAGATTGAAGAAGCGTTTACTTTGATGTTGGTCTTTCATTTTTTTTACATTAACAGACAAGGGATAATAATATAGCCAGTTATGTATTTACCCCTGTTTATCTCTTAGTCAAACGGATTATGGCAAAAGTTAAGGATCGATTTTGATGAAACTTGGTACAAAGTTTATATATGTTCACAGTAAATTTTGTGATGTCAAAATTATACAAAATATTAACATTGCATAATTAGACATAATTTTGGAACAAATTGATTTATGTCACTCAATTTGATCTTAGACGCAGATTTTGTAGTGTACCAAGTGTCCATTCTAGTTTGTTTTCGTTTCAGCTGTCGTTTGATATAGTAACTAAGCAATACGTTGTAAAATTGTAATTTAATGCTAATGGATATTTTAAGGTTTTTTTAAAAACTCTAATAGTTTAGTTCATGAACCATACATTTTAGAATAATATGTAATAATAATAAATTATTCATACTAATTATACAAAGAATTTTCCTTTTTTTCAAAATCTCAAAGGGAGTTTCAAAACAAGTTAATATTTCCTTCCTTAGCAATGAACAATAGGCTATTATAATTTATATAATCAAAACACTATTTAGAGGGTGGATTAACAATGTTAAAATCAATTCTTTTAAATATTTCTCCATCTACTTTAAAATTTAATGTTGCACAACATGGATGTAAAAAAATACATTATTGGCTTTAAAATGACAAAATGTATGATTTGAAATATTGGTATGTTTCAATAAAAAAGCACAAATGTGTTCATTTGACCTAGATACAAAGCCAATAAAGGTCATTTTTCCTTATACAAACTTGAGAAATTATACTCACCCTAATATGTATATGTACGTACATCCATTAAAATGGAAATTAAAGTTAAGTCAATAGTTATAATTACTAAGTAGGACAAAAATGTAATAATAATTCTTTCTTTATATATATCTTATTTTTCCATATTTTACATATTCAGTTTCTTATAAAAAAAAATTCCGTCTATTTCTATTATAAGAAATCAATTTTGATTTCATTGGAGTAAAAGTGGAAAACATTATATGTGATATAACAAAAAAAATATCATTTTCGTTTTTTTTCTTTATCGAAATACTATGTAAAATATAAATTTATAACCTATGTTAAAATTATAATGTATACATTTTATAAAAAACTAATTAGATTGCATCTTTGTTTATTAAGTTTTTTATAAGTTCCTATTGAATCACAGTTTAATAATCTTTGTGTAATAAAAATTGTAACTGGTCATGATAAATCCATTTACTGATTCAAGAAAGAGATGGCTAGTATATTGTCTCGCTATATCAGTAGTCTTTTCCAACAAGTCGAAAAAAGGTAAAAGAGGGAAGTAAACATTTTAAGCGTTCGATCCTTTCTAATTTTCAATGTTGAATTTATTTATAAGGGAAAATTGGTTGAGGGGATATTTGAAATTGAGGGAGTTACATCATAGTCAGTCAAACACAGGCGTCAAAGATGAAATCTACACCCTCTGAAGTCCACATGGAACAAAATTGGGTCGTTCTATCATTTTTTTTAATTCTACGTAATATACAGACAAAACACATTCATTAATTTTAATTTCGTTACAGCTATAATCGAAACTGGTTGACATTCAAGTCACAGACGAGGAACAGTTTTGCACCGTAATTATGTAACTAATTAATAATTAAGGACAAAACAGAAACATTGGCATTCCACTGGTGACCGAGGACCACCCCTGGGTATCTTATCTGGATTGACAGAACTACTAAGGCCTCATAACCAAGGAGAATTGCCTCCCTCCTCCCATCCTTCAATAGCCCTAATCTTAATCCAGAGGATTATTTTGTCTAGAACCCTTGAGGACAATACTAATTGACGTCCTCGCCAGACTAAGGCAAGTCCAGTATGCACCATCAAGGAGCACTACACATCCATGCCCAGGGACCTCGTCATCAAAGCTTTCTTCTGCTTCAAAGGCTATATCGAGGGCGTTTTTGAGGCTGAGGGAAATTATATCCTCTAAGCCTCAAAACAGATTCTTTTTTATTAATAATAAAACTATCTAAATTACGGATTCTATGTCATTTTTCTAAATAAGAGATAGGGTGCTGATTTCATTCCCTTTGTCTTTATAGTCATAGGCCATTTGTGGCACCACAGGGACACAACACAACAACCAACAAAATTAGAGTCTTTTGTTTCTGTCTTTCATAGGAGAAAATGTCACGAGATATAAAATAAAATATCTTTTTGTCATACTTTAAAACTATTTTTCATTACTTATTCAGTTTGTTTTGATGGTTTTTACTTTAAATACAACAATAAAAAGTTTACACAGTATATAAAATATATATATACAGTCTTGTTAAACTGAATTTTTTGTTGAACACGTTCCCAAAACTTTCGAAAGCTACTAATTGATATTTATATTTTTTGATTTTACAAGTTTAAAAAAAGTTATCTGGTCGTTTTTGTGAAATCGATTTTCTATTTGGAATTTTCTATCTATTAAATAGCTCAGGAAAAATAAGTTTGAGCTGCAATAAACTCTCCATAGTACAATGTTGGAGAAATGCCTATAAAATTTAAGACTGGGACTAAATTTGTATAAACTGATTCTTAAATTTTAAGTAAAAAATATTTAGTGAGAATTTTTGTAAGTATTTTCTAGTTAAAATTTTATTTTTACTTTTTTAAAAGTAACTTTATCTATGATTTAAAACAAAGTAAAACAAACTTTAAAGAAAAGAGTTTTATAGAAATAACCATATTCCTTAAACGTGTCTCCTTCCTATTTAAAAAAGGATATTATATGTGTAGACTCTGTACACGTACTAGCATGCACTATTCTGAAGACTTCCATTGAAAACCATTTAATTATCGAATTTGTGAACAATAAATAAAAGTTATTGTTCTTTATTTATATTATATTTTTTATTATTCACCCTCATATATGGTAATACATACATTTACTGTCTTTAAAAATAAAAAATTGACATTGCAGTTAATTTAAATGGTAAATTACATTAATATAATTTTATTATAATAAAATATAATCAGATTATATTTTCAACTAAATATGTGAAAAATATAAACTATTAAAAATTTAACTTGGATAAGCCATTTTGTCTTAATAGCTTTGTTTTCATAAGGGAAGAAAACCAAGAAGGAGAGATCTGGTGATGAATTTTTTAAACGGACCTGAAAATAAATATATCTAAGTCTCAATTGATTACAAATATGTTCACAATATCTCATACCTTAAAATCTTTCAACCTAGCAGAGACAGCCATCGTGGTGGGAAATCCAAACTCATTTAGAGATACAGTACTGAATATATTCAATGAAGATATAGATTGCTCAATTCAAGAAATATATAAACAAAACATAGACTCACCATTTTAGAGCAAATTAAATGTTTGAACACGGTAGAAATTCCAAGAGTGAACCATATCCTTAGATGAATGCCCTATAATAAAACACAGAGTCAAATGTGGAGGTAGAAATCCAAAGGAAATGTATCAGAAATATAAAATATGGTTGGGGGTCTTCTTTACTTGGAGACAGCTTAATGACACTGTGGCACTCTGTGTGGATTGAAGTAATTCAAGACAACCTCTCACTTTTTCTAGGACTGTGGGAATCTGAGTGGCATCATAAAGAACGTTAGGAAGGGTGTAAGTGAGAAAATAAGGAGAAACCCTGATCCAGATGAGCTTTTGTACGGCTTCGAAGGAACCCATAAGGGACTCTGTTTGGCGTCGAAAGTGATATGTAGGCTCCAGACTCTTATCTCTACAGCACATTTCTGCGGTGTCCCCCTTCGCCAAGAATAGCGGAGTTGGCTCTCAACGAGTTTAGATTAACGGGACTGTAGCCACACATTGAATTCATTTAATGCGATGGGAATGTGGTGATCGAGATTGCTAAACTAATAATGTTTTTATTGTGGGTTTTTTTCCTTTTAAACATTATGTATTTGTTTTTATTATTGGATTCATATATGATGTGAATTATGTTGTGTTTAGTTGAAATTGTTTTCGCTACAAGTAATTGCTTAGCGCAGCGGCGTTCTTTCTTTTGTATTTTTAAATTTTTGTGTTCTCTTCCGTTTTCTACTTTTGAGGTGTGGTGGGGAAAAATTAAATAACAACAGGGAAACTCTATCGTACGCACATAAAAAGTCAGGAAAATAGCTAACATTTTTTGTAAGTTTGTATAACGTTTAAGCAAGAGTTTAACTTCCTGTTCATTACAGACTTTGCTTAATGAAATATTAGAATGTTGATGGTTCATCTTGATTATTAGTCAGAGGTACGTATTATTTACTCAGTTTATTCAATATGTAATTCTTAATTTATCTTTACATTGATTTTTAGGTTAAATTAATATAAATTGTACACGTTTTAATCAAAACTTATTGAATTTAATTGACTATTTTGCTTAAAAGTTGTTTCCATGTTTTTCCTTTTAATAGCTTGTATTCTTCTTTTTTTCTTTATATGGACTATTGTGTAAAAAGGTGGCTACAAAAATATAATATTTTTACGATAATTCTATAATGCACATATGGGTACTAATTTGATACCCAACATTTGCATATTTAATAAAATTTCTTAAAATTTTTTATTGTTGATAAAAATGTAATGTTTTTACGATTAGAATAAGAAATTATAGCTTGTTAAAACCTTAAACTTATGTTTTTAAGAATATTTGAAAATAAGATATTATTTTTCTTTATGTCTTATATCCATGCAAATACTTTTAGCACTTTAATTGATATTTTCTATATCGCATAATAACATATATTATTCATTCAATAGTTTCACATGTAATTAAATACGGTTTTTGTTCTTGTATCTTCTTTACGTTGTTAACTAACCGTGTCATTAAGGAATATTGAAAAATATTATTAATCACTATAATCGTTGTTATGAGTATATAGCTTTTTTTTCAATTCATAATTATTTGATGTAACTTGGTTGAAGACTGAATTTGGATTTATTTCTTTTGTTTCTGACCTTTTAAATGTTATTTTAATGTGTACTTACATTGATGAAGAATGATCCTTTTATTTGGTAGGATTATAAGGTTATTTTATATTTCCTATATTACCAGTCTCCCAAATAAATTTTAATTTATTACAATTTAAAGAAAATGTATGAGTGTAGATAAAATTATGGTGCAATATCATAGAAAGCATGGAATTAACAATATATTCGAGGGAAACCTGTTAGATTTGGCTTCAAACTTTGGTCTGCATGTACTTCTGACGGCACTTTGCTGCATGTTGAGCCTTATTATGGATCATGTATAAACATACCTGATCATGGATTTGGCCACAGTACAAATGTTGAATTAGATATGGTGAATAAGAATGAAGCTAGATGAAGAAGAGCATGCCATCTGTGACAATTATTTTGGAACTGTTCTTATGTTGAAAGAACTCCCACGGATGAAAATTACTTCCACTACAACTCTTCGTGAAGATTGGTTGAGTGGAGTTCCAATCCTGTCAAGGTAACATATGAACTAAAAAGCTCAGGGATCAATGGAAGAGGCATTTCCAGATTATGTGTCATTACTGAAATGGAAGGATAACAAATTTGTAAGTGCAGCTTCAAGAATGTAGAGGCCGCACACTTCATATATGTAAAAAGTGCAAAGTTAATTTGCCCTCAAAATGCACAGAACGTTACCACACTAAGGAGTAAATGCTCCGGTATCATCTTATATTCATTTATTATATTGATAGGATTTATAAGATTCGATGGTCCTCCTTGGCCAAAAATTGATACGAAGGTAGGAATTATCTTCAAAAAATCATTGAAATGACGTATGAGTTCCTAAAGTATACCATGGTCCATTCAAAGGAAATAAATTTTGCCTATTTATCACTCCAAATATGGTAGGAAACAAAAAGACTAATTTGGAAATATTTTAAGATATGACGGGAATTAAACAACACTTGATAAGTCTAACCTTCAAGCTTACATTGGGTAGTGGTCATTGGCAAGTGTACATCTATCTTATAGCTAGGGTACTTTTAGTCTTTTGGATGCCGAGATAAGTATACCAAATTTTAGGGCTACAATTCCAGAGTTACACAATGATATCAATTTTTCATCTCCAAATAAGACAGTAAAACAAGTTCTTCATACATAAAGTGTTAAAAAACATCTACAACGCCAAAAATAAGATTGATATTTATTAAATTATATATGAAAGTACTTTATATTTTTTTTGGTTTTTTTGTATTCGTTTTTTTAATTTTATAAATTAAACTTTTTTTTATGTGAGTTAGAATTATATTTACTTTTATAGTAATTATTAATATAGAACTAATTTATATTTAAATTAAAAATTATTAATTATATTGTTAATTTATCTTGAACTTAAAACAAATACGGCGTTTTATAGTAAATATTTAAGAATGGGTCATTTTGACTTATATAGCAAACGGGTTGTAAAAAAGAAAAGACTACACGATGGTTAAATGAGTTTTAACTGGAAATAAGAAATTATATCTTAACTTTAAAAAAATTAAAAATATATTAAAACAGTCTATCCCGTCGTTCAATGTAGGCATCTGCATTGAGCTGCTTCTTCCTTTCCATAAAAATAGGGAAGGGGGGGGCTTTTCTGTGCTGGTGTCTGAATTTTTTTGTTCTGTCAACATGTTTTATTGAAGTTGAAACATTGTCTGGATGTTCAGCTGTGATGTAGCGGATGTTCTACTTATTCAAATTGGCATCCACTGTGAAACTTTTTTCATCAGAAAATACCAACACTTTTCCGAAATTTTTGTTGGCCTTCAGAAAAGGTAAAATCTTATTTGTACATTCCAACAGTCTCAGCTTGCTCGGTTTAGAGAAAAAATTGTCTTGCTATCCTCCTCCACGATTTTGCACCAATGTCATTCCGGATTGAAAATAATGAAATGTGTACCACTAGATAATACCATAATTGTAATTGATTAAAACTAATACTGAACGACAACGTCATTTCTATTGATAAAAATTTTAAATAATAGTTTAATATATTTCATAAAGGTTACTGTAAAATAAAACAAAATATCAGTATAGAAATACATTATGCATATTTAATTGCTTTGATCTAATTATTTATAGTTTTATAGCCATTATTCTCTAAACAAAATTGTACTATTATTATTATAATTGTTATTCTCAACATAATTTTCAAAACAATAAAAGTTGATAAAATTTTTCTAATAGGTTTAAAACATTTGAGAAGAAAAGATAACATAAATAATCATTCAAATCTAATATATGAAACAGATTGAAGGTTGAGTTTGCGTATTATTTTAACTTTCTTGCCCTTATTTTTTTTAAATATTCAGAATGAATATTAATTTAACAAGAACTTATCCTACATTTTTTCAAAGTTATAATGATGAAATAAATTGATAACGACATCGGAGAAACGAAACGTCAAATCAGGAATAGGAAAAAAAACCCGGTATATCTGATGGTCAGGCTACCACACGACTGAACACAGCCGAGAAAAAGGATCTCCGTTAGATCTGATAGGCAGGCTACCACACGACTGAACACAGCCGAGAAGAAAGGATATCCAGTAGATCTGATAGGCAGGCTACCATACGACTGAACACAGCCAAAAAGAGAGGATCTCGACCCAGATCTCTAAATAATTATTTATAAGTACTATAATTTAAATTAGTTGAAGAACCTTCCACTTTCCGTCGAGACTTCTTTATTAATGAGCCATAATTTGGTTGAAGTATAAAATACGGATAATTTTTTTGATGACTACGTCAGATTTTAGGTGAAAGAGTGTTATTGGTGGCATAGCCACCAGCCAGTCTTCTTCTTTTATATAATTTCTAATGCATCCCTGGTTTTATGTTCTACAATTTCCCTAAAGGTATCATTCTACTACATTTATAAAAAAAGTTGGAAGGAGGACTATTTGTAATCCTTTCAGAAAGAGAACAGCCTCTTTCTTTTATCTTTCTTCATCTTGTTGGTGAATACTTTTGATGTAGCGAGACGAATTGTCCTTTGTTTGTCACAAAACACAAAATTGAATGGGGAAAAATGATTCTGCGTTTTATGTATACCTTGTTATAATAAATAAAAAATCTTACAGAGCTAATGTTTACTAAATAAGCTTATTATCGTTCCATGGCAATTACTAATATATCAAGGTAATTAGAAGGGAAAGTAAACATAACACGTAAATTTTTTTGCATATTGAAATCAAACAGTCATAATTCTAAAAAATGTTAATCAAGATATTAGAAATTTAATTTAATAAATTATAATATTAATTATAACTTACATCCTATCCTTCAATTACACTTCCTTCAAATGCCAACATGATTACTTTTGTTGTGTTTTTAAACGCCCACACACAAACAATCATATTATAAAAAATGAAGCATAAAATTTTCTACAAATTTATTAATAAACCATTTGTGGCCTCCTCAACTTTGTAGGTTATCTTTTTTTATATATAATATTTTTTTAATTTCGAAAAATTATGAACATATTATTTAAAATGGTTTTGAATTTAATATTGTTGTAACTTTTTGATCTTGAAAATGTATTATTAAAGTTAGAGTGTCATACTTTAACTTTTATAAAGAAAAGAAAACAAAAATTGATGATTCTATAAACGATTTATGAAATAGAAAAACATACATTTTACATACATTAAGAGGTTGTGTGACTTCATTTGTCTATATTTTTCTTTTTTGTTCTTTTTTTTTTAAGTTTTACCATTTAATGTTATAACACAATACTAAAATCTATGTTTGACAAAACATCGATCAGAAATAACCAAGTTAATAGTTTTTCTATTCACCCCGGGAAAGTAAGTTTCATAGTTTTTTGACAATAAGGACTATAAATTGGATTCTTTCTTTTTATTGTGATAATTTATTTTTATATAAATGCATTCACAACTTGAAACAAAGCCACAATGTAAAAATGGAAATTATCTTTATATCCAAAAAGTTTCCCCCTCTATTTTTTTATTATTTTTGTTTAAATACGGAATGGTCCAAAAAATATAAACACTTTGAATTTTAAACTTTAACAAGATATAATTTATTAATTTACAATAGAATTATAACAAAATTAATAGCATTAATAGATTTGAGTATGAGCTCACTTAATTAATGTAGCTCCCTTAGTGTGAATGATGACTTCCAGGCTGTAGTGGAAGACCTGGCACGCACTGCAGATGTAGTCCTACATCATGGTGTACCAATACTGCCTGAGAATGGCATGGATGCCCTCGGTATTTGGATGACGAACACTGCAGGTATTCCGCTCGACATGCAAACAAAATATGTAATCGAAGTAGTTTGCATCAGGGTCTATGTGCCAAAAATGAGTTCATGAACTCAAAATACTTTTATAAAAGAGTCTTGCGGCGGAGTAGATGGGTTTCTTTAATGGGTGGTGTCAAAAGTGGCCTTCACCAGGCTCTTTCCAACCACTTTTTTATAGTTATCTGGACAGTCTGGCGTGAAACGCTGAGATCTCTTGCATGGGCCCTCATGGACTTAAGAGAATTGGCCTGGGCTGTTTTCTTTCACTATTCCGGGTGCAGGTTTGCCTTTCTGACAGAGCCTTCTTCCTCTTCAACATTTCAGACGGCGTTAAAGGTAGTTCTGGTGACGCCAAACTACTTGGAGTGTGTAACTGGAAATTCGTCGATCACGTTTTAATGTAATTTTCGAAAATAATTATGTTAGAGAGCTCAAATTTGTTTTGTTTGGTAATTACTTGATCATTAGAGTGTTGACTATTTTTTAAAGTTGACCAAATTCAAAATTATCATGGATGATGAGATTAGTTTTAATGTTGGTAATGACCTCCTGATTTTTTTTTCTGTCCCATCAAAAACCGTTACCCTCCATCCAGTCAAATTTCCCGCGTCTCAGTAGTACTTCAAAATGAGATCCAAATTGAAAAAAGAAACAAATCTTATTATAATAATGATATAAGAACTTTAAACTTATTTTATAATTTTTTTGAGCTTGTTGGTAATTTTTCTGACTTTATTATGTAGTTTGTTTTGTAAGTAAAAATTCATGAAGTAAACTATAGACGGCATACAAATATTTATAAATAATTATGGATTTTTATTTATTCAGCTATTTATATAATTAATTTTTTTTTACGAACAAGATAGAAATACCAATGAATATTCATAGTTTTTAAATCTTTGAATAATTAGTAAATTAATTCATGAAACCAGACTTTTGAAAGTTTTTCTTCAATTTTTATCTTGATTAATTTGTAACAATTAAATTTTTGCGTCTTTTTTCTTGATCATATGTTTTTGTGAGTCTTACGCTGTTGATGATATATGCAAAAACGAATGCAGAAATCAAGGAATTTGCCGCTATATAGGTTGTTAAGTTTAATATGTTTGCCAAAATTGATGTTAATGAAGGGAACCCACATCCTTTGTATAATTATTTGAAAGAAAATAGGGTGGAATTCTTGGAAATTTTATCAAATGGAATTTCACAAAGTTTGTTGTGGATAAAGAAGAAGTTCCGTATTCCGATTCGCTCCTACACTAGACTCCATACTGAAAGTGGAAGAAGAAATTAAGAAGTATTTTTAAATTAAATATTATCTTACTAGGGCTTTTGAAGAAAAATTACCGAAGTTTCTTATGACGAGTTCCACCACCAGCTTTGTTTTCAAAGTGGTGGTAATGTGATGATTAAGTGCATGTGATTTTTATTTATGTATCGCGCCTCAATGTTATTTCAAGGAGTTTATTGTCAGCCCAAAGTGTTTCCTATTTTCTTTTATTCCTTCAGTTTTTTTTAGTTTTTTTTCTATATCAATTATTTTTTCATCAATCAAAAATTAATCTAGAAATCATTTGATTTAGTTCATTCATATGTATATATATTCATAATTCTTATTTTTTTTAAATTTGAGGACAGAGGTTTACAACGGCAGCTACAAAATTTTAACATTGTAGGTATTATTTTATGTGTATACATAATTAAATAAGAAAATGGTATTCCCTTGTTTCCTGAAATTCAAAATAGTTAATAAATATTTTTTAAACATTTTATTGAAAAAAAATGAAAGTATTTTTCATATAAATAGGTCATTATATCATTTTAAAACATAACGTCATGTTTCTAAAATTATTTTATAATAATTTTTTTTTTTCAAAGTTTTTATCCTAATAAGTATTTTTACATGTAATTAACTACGTTTTAATTTATGGGGATTTTTTTTGTCTGTGTTTCTTTATAAAGGGTTAAACATTATTGTCAAAGTAATATTTAGATTTTAGTAAATACTAACAAGTATGAAAAATATAAATAAAATTATTTTATATAAAACCTTATGGGCTTGACTAATAATATGGCATGAAATGTTTAAGATAAAAAAGTACTAATCAATGCCAGTCATAATTAAATCCTTTTTAACTATTATTCTATGTAGTTCTTGTTTGTTCCTATATCTTAGTTTATACCAAAAAAGTATAAACATGTTGGTAAATAATTGTGGCAAGAGTCGGTCCTGGACCTATTTTTATTTTTTTTTTTCGATACGGCCTTAAGTTATTTTTATAAACTTATCTTATCCTTATTTTGCCAAAACGTAGCTTGCAACTGTAGACCAAAATGCCCTTTTTATTAAAAAAGAGACATAACTTTGATCTTACCTTTTTAAGCCCATCTATTTTTTTTTCTCGAATAAAAATACTTGAAACTCAGTTTTTGTGTCAGCGGTCCAGACCACAGTTAGATTTATTTAAAATTTTAAAGGTTACATACAGGTCTTATATTTTAAGACCAAAACCCTACACTTGTAAAAAAAGTCAAATGTTAATAAGATTCAAATTTTTTTTGTATAGAAAAATAATTTATTTTCAAATATGAGATACCTTCATTTTGTATCGAATATAACAATTCCAAAATGAAATACTACAGTATATCTATGGTCGATTGCTTCTTGATTCTGGCATTGAGCTCTTGCACATTTCTGTGTAATGTCTTCCCAAGCTTACTAATAAGACTCTCCACGCATAAAAGTTGAGGGGATTAGGATCAGGACTGGAAGAGGGGCAGACGGTCTTGTTCCAGAACTAGGCAAAGTGCTCCTTGTAGAATTTATGTGGCGTCAAGGCTGTATAGCTGAGGGCACCGTCTTTGGTTTACACATAGTTATTCTCAGAATAGTTAGCCTTCAGCCTGGGCAATATTTTTCACTGGTACCTGTTAGTAGGCCTCATCCCCAATTTCCTCATTGGGCTTAAAGAAGAAGGGATCCACTTTCTTCCCATCAGTGGCCAAAACTCCGAGCACATTGTTTGGGGCAGATGTTTTGTCCTAAATGTGCCCTGGACTTCTAGGTGATGCTGCTACAAATTTGTCGTTTCTAGGTTCAAAACCTTTTTTGAATCAACATCGAGAAGATCCAAAACCTTTTGCCTTTTTGATTCCTGTTCACACATTTTTGTCTGATTTTGATCAAATCAAATCAATAGGCAAGAAAAACAACAGATGTATCAGAACATACCATGAAACCTTAACTAGCGCAAAAAAATTAATTTTAAAGGTGCAAAAAATTTCTCTGTCATACTTTGCATATGTAGTTTCAAATAATTTACAAGTATTCAAATACCTATATCGACCCCAGTCAAAAGTTTTGCTACTCATATTTTAAAAGCCTATTCATATCTTATTCGTACTTGACTATATATTGAAGGTTTGGCAGAAAAACGAGGAATAGAGATGTGGCTTTAGAAATATTTCAAAAAAAATAGAAAAAAGGATTTTCAATGATAACAATATAAGAAAATCTTAAACTTGTAAACAAGGTGACACAATATGGCTATCTTCAGCATTAATCATAGCAATTACACGTCGCCAGAAGGCCTTTAAGGAGTTGAAGAACAACTCATAAGACAAGTTGTCCCACACAATCACTATAGTAGCCATCAGGGAGTCTACATTTGAGTGTAGAGTTTTGTTATTGTCCCTTTGCAATATCTTTTGTTTCTTATGATTTTTTTTTGCACCTCTCGATACTGGTGGTCTGATAATCTCTGCCAATAGGTGGTGTAGGTTCCTCGTGTATGAGGACAGGTTTAATTGAGCCTTCACTTCCCTCCTAATTTTTCTATCAGCCACAGAAAAGTCATTGGTGAAATAATTCATTGATTTCGTTTTGTCCCCCTTGATCTTGTTCTCCAAGCTGGAGAGGAACTCATGGTCTCTCTTTAAATTGTGATGTCTACTTCTTGATTATGGAGGGGGCATCCATATCATTCATTACCTTCAAGTAAAAAAAGTGTATAATATTTTTGATATGCTTCAAAATCACATATTGTAATTATTTTTTTGTATACTACAGAAATAATTGTAAGTATAACATATCTGAGATGGATGTATGAATGTTGGTAATTTTCATCAATGATTTTAATTTATAGGCAATTTTTTTTCATATCCTTCATTATTTAATGGATTATAAATAATTTTGATTTAAAACTTATAATCCTTTTTGTTTAATACTGATAATAAAAATAAGAGTTCGATATTTTCACAAAATACATTATTTAAAAGTTTTGTTCCTTGTATGAATATTAAATACTCTTTTTTAAATTTATTTTTAAAAGAAAAAGGCACATTTCATATACTTATACATGTCAAAAATTGTTAATAATAAAATATTGACTATAATATTTTCAGAAATATTCTCCTGTAATGTTGATATGTATCTTTGTACACTTGTAAAAAAAAATCATTATAAGGTTTTGAGGAGAAAAAAAGATGTAAAGAGAATAAGACAATGGAATTTTTACAGTAATATGAAAATTGAGTGAACGACCGTTCAACAGTCAGCGTTTGAATATTTAATCTCCTCTAAACTTTGTGGCATTTATTTTTTGTTTATATAGAGCAGAAGAGTTCAGAAATAATTTTAAGGTGTTTGTGCATTGTTTGCTCAAAATTTGTCAAAATTTATGTACAATTAAGTAAAAATTTCTGTTGTATTAGGAAATTAATCATTTAGAATAAAAATATGCTTATTGTCTTTTAAAAAAAAAAAGAATATATGAATATATATTTAAAATGCATATACATTACTTAATTTTTAACAAATTTTGAAATTAGAATTTATTAACCCTTCTAAATACGTTAATATTTATATGCAACTGAAAAAAAAATTTCATTTGATTGAGGAAATGTATTACTTAGAATAAAGATATGTTTTTGTCTATTAAGCAAATGTGCCAGTGTTTATATGCATTTCATAATTTTTATCTAATTTTGAAATAAGGAATTAATAACTGTTTTGAAAAAATAATGGTCAATATTTATAAAATATTTAATTGAGTATCAGCAACGCCTAATTATTTAACTCATTCAAACCCATAAACAATTTGAAATTATTTTTGTTAAATATTTATTTTTATAGGTCCTTAGGATCATAATAACTTTATTCAAATGTATAAAAAAAGTTATAAATTATTCCGTCTTCTGAAAAAAATTATGTGACATTGATCCAGTTTCCTCCTTTGTATCAAGGCAATTTTTTTATCTTTAACAAATTTAAATTTAATAATTCTTAATTTTTTATTATTACTATATATTTTAGTACTGTTATTTTTTATATGAGAAAAAAAATTATAAATGATACTATTTTATAGAATATAATTGTAGTTTTGCATAACCAACCAAATATTTTAACTTTTTTCTCATATACATTATTAAAAAATTATACACGTGATATTTTCAAAAACTTTTTTGATCATTTAGTAAATATTAAGGTACATTAGAAGCTAAAATACAACGTAACATATTTTTTATTGATGTTGTCTTGCACAATAGACATAGTTTCTCAAGGTTTATTGTAAAATTATTGTAAGGTCATCATTTATATACGAATTTATTTCATTGGTTTTGTTTTCTATAATCTTTATTTAATTCTATTGAAAGTATTTATATATCATTAGCTCAACAAAATATATTATGCTAAAAAAATAATGAGTTTTTTTATGACAAAAATAATTTCCTTCCCACTCAGAGGGATATAAATGTCCCAAATAGTTTAGTTTTTAATTGATTTAATTATCTCCTTGGCAATCAAAATGGTACTTAGAGGACGATCAGACTCGACAATTTTCATTATTCTATCCATATTATCGACAATTAGTCTTCCAGAGCATGGTGCATCAATCATAAACGCTATTTACATTTTCAGTTATTTCGCTTGCATTTTGAAGAAAAAGTGTAATAGATGACGTATTTTCTCCTCAAATATATCCCATACTCTGAAAAACTTTTGATAAAATATCTATGAGCAGATATAACTTTGTCTGGAGGGAATGGACAAGCATATGTAAGTTACAAAGGAACCAACGCCTTTATCCAAGACTGGGTTTTAGTGTCATTAAATGTAAAAAGATGTACTTTACTCGTAATTATGCTTCTTTAAAAAAAAAAAAAAAATTCTTATAAGCAGAGTTTTAGCGGCTGAAAGGATCAAATCGATTTGTTTATAAAATCGTGATTTATATTCAACTAAAAGAATATTTATTTAGGCCAACGGAACTACTCAATGTTATATAAAGAGATGGACCTTATTGTAGCAAGTAAGAGCTTCTTCGTCAACCATAATACACTTGGATCTCCCTCTCATGGGTATTCACGATCCTTTAAACTTTAATCGGATAATTGGAAGCGCTGGTGAGTTCATGAAAGAGACTGCACTAACGCCCATTAGTCAACTACATAACTATAACAATTTGGAGCTGAGTTACTTAATACTGATGCTGCGTTCAAAGCATTGATAAACAAAATTACCAAGAGATAAATAGTTCATTTGTCCACACTCTTATTTTTTATTGATCTACATAACGCGGAAAATACAAAACATCTGACTTCCAGTTACAAAGTAGCCAAAGAATCAAAAGCCTTTTAATTATTATTGAAATAATAATGAATCGACTTCATTATAAAATATCCGAGCTAAATGTTTCAGATACAGTTCAGCGACGTATTATATTTATACAAACAAGTTTCAAATTCCTAAAGATTAAAGATGATAGATTATGTCATTTCTGTCAACCAAGTTGTAGACATCTTTTCATATATCTACAGTTAAACAAAATCTCATCATTTGGATGTCATATAGCATAAATCGACTGTACTTGTACCACACGAGATACACATTACTAAATCCATCTATTAAAAACATGATAGATTTTTTTTATTTTCTTTATTTTATTAACAGAAAGTTTCCCTCAAAAGTGCAAAAGTTCTAAGGTTAGAAGTTTTTGTCTTAATATAATAAATGATGTTATTCAGGAGCCTATCCAATAAAAAATATAATTGACATCTTAGCTATCAAAAACAATTTTTTTATATTCAAAACAAGTGTAATAACCAATATTTATATGGGGTATTGGTGTTCCTTGGGGGCAAAAGGGCTTTATATTAATTATGTATAACATAATGGATTATATTCGAAAATCAATGAAGTTATATTTAATAGATATGTATCAATATTTATTTAGGAGTAGTTTAATATACTGACTCAGTATTAATCCTTTCGAGTTAAGAGCGTAGATATTTAAACTTTTTATAAGCTTTTTTATACATTTATGTCATAGGAGGTAAACATTAAAGCTTCATATTGCTAATAAAAAATAATTTAGGATTGATTTATTTCCTTTACTATCTATCAATAAATAATCATCTTATAATAATGTAAATATTGCGTCATAATTTTTTTTTTTATTAAAATGGTACAACAAATATAGTCTTGAGTATAATAGAAAGTATATTTAAGTTACTTCAAACTTTAGGTCGAAAATGTACTGTTCTTACTGTTGATATTTATGTAGTTTTTTATGACTCTTCTTGAGGCGTGGTGATCTTTTAAAAAAAATCCTTCACTGTAAAATTTACTTTTTGTATCAAAATAACTCATTGAATTCCTTTTTTAATGCAATATATTTGAAGATGAACTAAATGTATAAAAAAACCAATAGAACTCATATGACTTTTTCAAAAACGTCTGGTCTTTCAATTATTAATCATAATGAGACAACTATGAGATTGGAAGGAACCTTTGTATATTTTCAACCATTGTTCATCCTAAAATAAAATTGTTGAGTGTTTTTATTGGAAAAGATTTGATATAAATGAATAAGGTCAATTTTAAAAGTCTGCTTTTTGTTAAAAACATAGGTTTCTCAACGTAATTGTTACTTGATTTTCTTCAAACCGAGTTTGCCATTCATTTTTGTAATGAGCTAGACATAAACTTTATTCAAATTCTCACTCAAATCAAAATATTATTTATGAATATGATTTTTCTTTTTAAATAGTAAGGACGGTCTTGAGGTTATAAAAATTAACAAAATATTGAATTTAATTTTGGCTGAATCGATTGTTAAATCCGAAAGAAGTATCTGGGTACTTATCAGACAATAGAAAATGTAAAGAACTCAGACGAAAGAGTGGCCACTCGGTAAAATGATCGCAGGGGTTTTCCATTCTCGTTGTTTAATAGCTTAATTGTCAGCTTCCATAATATATATTTGACAGGGGTTTGAGGGGTCTTATATACTATTTCGTGGGCTCAATGTTATTATTTATTATATTTAAACAATAATTGCAATATATTTTTCATAACAGTAATGTCAAATGTACAGTGCAGTGAATTATAAAAATAGTTCTGCTACGGATAAAAAGTCTCCAGGCTTGTCGTTCCTAAAAATGGCAACTTTTCTAGAAGACATAAAATGAAGGAAGCTATAGAAAAGTACTAATTTGCCAATTAGACTCCATTCAAAGGCTAAAAATTTGCCTAGTAATATAATCAACTATTTTATAATATGTGAGGAATAACAAATTTATATCAATGGGTGGTTTAAAAATGATGTCACAAGCCTCTAATTTCTAATTGTCAATACTTAAATTATTTGCATTAGACTCATTTTGAAAATTATTTTTTGAAGCAGTCAACAATCAGACAGTTAATTTAGTATATAACGCAATTATACCTTTGTATTTTAACATTATTAGATATAAAAAAACCGAAGTTTTCGTTTAACCGAAACTTTTAATTTGAGTATCTATCTAATGTATTCAAACGTTCATTTGCCAAGATTAATCACCAATTTGTCTCCTTGTCAAATTCTTCTTGGTTCTTCAGAAAGAGTTCGTAGACATTTTTTTAATGGTTCTCATTCAGATGGTAATGTCAAATAAATTCAGTCCTCAGAACTTGTCACTTTTGGGACTAAGGACTGACTCACGTATTTTTTCATGAATCACTCCTTGACACGTAGAAACGGATGATTAATTTGAATAGAGTTCCTTACATAACAATAGTTTTAAGTAGCTGTAAGAAAAGAGACCAATATTTCTTCTAATGAAAGTCAAAATCATTTTTTTTATGCTAAATTATTTTCTAGTTCCTAAATAAAACCAACAATAACAGACAAACATCTATTAAGACTTTCTTTTCTTACAATTAAAAGAAATCTAAATAATTTGTTTAACAGAGTCTTAAATCTTGTGCAATATTTATATTTTAATCATTTATTATAAATTTCAAAGTATTTTTGAATTACTTACTCTTTAGCCAAATTTCATAAACTCAAATATTGAATACATTTGACTGTTCTTTTTTCTTAATAGAATGTGTATATTTATATAAATACATGATGATATCCAGATGGTCCATTTAAATTTATTTTGTATATTGAAATCTATATCAACTTAATGATTTAGCTAATGTTTTTTTATTAAAATGAAATTGCAACTACTTATGTTTGATCTCTTGGTTTGTCGCTCAATAAAAATGAGATGATTTGGATCTATTCGATCACTTGTTTGAATATTAGCAAAAATCATGTAGTATGGTATCGACGTTATTTTTGATTTCCACACTATGCATAAAAACGGTGGATTTAGGAAGACGAAATGCATCAGAAAAGTGATTATGAGAAATTTAACAGTTCTTTAAATATTTTATTTAAAATGGTAAAGAACATTTCTGAACTTAAGATTAAGAATGACATTGATTTCCCTTCAATGCAAAAATTTGGTCTCAAAATAATTTTATAATCTAAAAACGTTTCAATGAATTAAAATAACAGAGAAAAAAAAGATTTTTTGATCTTTATTCAAATTACTAATTTCCTACCTACCATGTTTTATAATGCAAATTTAAGCTAAAATAAACTCACTCTTACCAACAAAATTGTTTCAAATGCAAAAAAAATAGATAAATAATGCAATTTGACAACTTTTAGTAAAAATTTTTATAAAAAAGTGTTGTTATTTTTGAAATGTTACAAATATTCAACAAAAACATTAAAGAAATAATTTATATAATAACAATCTTCAAATAATTATTAATATTGTGATACTATATAAAGATAAAACGTGTTGTTCATTTATTTTGTATTTTTTTTAAGATCGTCGACTTTACCTTTATGTTATAGTACTCCCTTAATGTGGAGATGAGAAACGAATTTATTCCCTCTTTATTTATGTCGTTGTGATTATTTTGTCTGTCCACTCTTTTCCTTGATTCCTTTTGTAATTACTATATCTGAGTTTAAGCTGTTCTCATCAAAAGTTTTCTTCAAATTGTCATGGTGTATAAGTTATTTTTGGTTCCCTTTATTATTATACCGGTAGGTCATATATTTACAAACATATACATCAACAAAAGAACACTGTTATTCGATTGCATGGTTTTAAAGTAAATTTATTCAGTATTATATATACAGTAAGAGATAATTTTTTTCAGTGTTATCAAAGGAAAATCCTATTTACTCTAATTTCAAAAGTTTTTATTTCTTATTTTAGTCTGAGTCCAAATAAGACTAACACTTATAGTCCCTTAGAAAATCATAGCGAATATTCTTTGTCTTTCAAGAAAACAAGAACTTTATTTGACAGACTTATAATTTTTTTATTCATCAACCAAAGAATAATAATAACACCTATTCAAAGTAAAATGCAATGTTAATGTTAATACTTGAGTGTTTAAGATAAATTTAACTTTTTTTGGTGTTTCAAATCATCCTCAAAATAAGAATACAAAATATTAAATTTATTAAATTAATGTTATATATAGTATTGGGTCATATTACCAGGTGGTCCATTAAAATATGAACACTGACTAAATCATTAATTAAAGAAGGTTGAGAGATTGAAATAAATTATTATTTAAATATATTAAATTCAAAACAACTATATACAAAATATAAAAAACTTAAGATCTCTAGCTGACGTACAAGTCAAGAAAATCACACTTGAACGTGATCGAAATTTTTTTATTTGCACACTCAAAGCAGTTGGGCGTCTTTAGAAACAGCATCTACACCGTCAGCAAATCCCAAGCGTTCCAGAGGAAGAACAGGTCTTTAAAAAAGGTCAAAATAGAGGAGTTAAAGGCAAGAGCCAAGGCCAAGTCCCTCAAGTCAATGAGGGCCATGAAAGAGATCTTGGGATTTCACACCAGACTGTCTAGAGATAAATAAAAAAAGTTGGAAGAAATATCCTTATGATAATGGAGAGGCCACTTTTGACAGCAACAATTTAGGAACCCCATCTCTTCCATTGTAAGACTTTTAGAATCAGTCTTAAAAGTTATTTTTGACACTATTGACCCCCCTAAAGCCCTGATGCTTACTCTCTCGACAACAACTTCTGGATGCATGTCAAGGGGAAGGCCTACAGTGTCCGTCATCCAAACACCAAGGCCCTCTGAGCCACTTTCAGCCAGCACTGGGACTTCATAACGGTGGACTACAACCGCAGCGGGTGACAGGCCTCGGCCTGGAAGTAATTAATGCCGCTAAGGATGGCTACGTTTATTATTAATAAAGCTCAGATACACATCCATTTCTAGTCTTCATTTTTTAGAAATTATATTTTTAATTTATATAGTTTAAATTGAGCGTTTTCAGATTTCTTGGTACTTTTAGAAGATAACTTAATTATTAATTTATAATTTACTTTATTTTGATTTATACATTGCAAGGAAAACACTTCTTAAAAACGGCGAATTTTTATTGTAGGTATAAAAATTCTTAGGCATCAACATATTTTAATATAATATCAAATAATAATGTAAAAAGGGTAAAGGGATCATGTTGTATAATTTACTTTTACAACATCTAAATGTTTTGTTATATTAAAGTCAAGATAATTTGAAACAAGCATCAAAATGAGTGATAATTAAATTAATAATATAAATATTTATTTAATTTAAAGAAATACGAATGTCTTAAAGCTTAGCAAATTTATTGCAATTGCAAGTTAAGTGTTAAATATCTAAAGCGTTTCATTAAACATAATTTATTATTTCATTTAGGAACTTCCTTTCTAAAATAATGCTTATAATATAGAACGATTAAATCTTTGTATTAAGAAGTAAAATAAAATACAGCATCATAGTTTTTTTTTTTATTAAGATATATTCCGAATATATAAATTGTTTGGGATAAATTTTTCTTGTGATGAAGTTGTCTTGGGATAAACTTTTATCTCAGTGAATATACCACAAGATGATCTTTTCTCGTGATGAACGTGTGTAGTGCTGAACTTGTCTTGAGGGAAAAAAGGGGAGTGAACTTTCGGTACATAATATTATACATGGAGTACATATTCTAGAGAATTAAATATTTTCCCCGTTCTTATAATATTACCTTATAATTGTATTTTGCTTATAGTTTGAGCTCAAAAATCAAATTCAATTAATCAATTGCAATGCTAAATATTAAAATTTATATATATAAATCCAGTATTTCTTTATGTTTGATCTAAATTTGACTAAATTATTCTAATTTAAAAAAAAATCAATGTTAGTATTTGAATTTATTTAAAAAATTATCAAATAATAACAAAAGCAAAAATAAATATCCTGAATATTCTTTTTGTATTAAAATTTTTGCTCTCCTTTCTCTTTTTGCTTTTCTTTGAACCATATAACATCGGGAAAAATAATTTCATAAAAGGTAGCTAAAATATGCTATGAATTGAGAAAAATAAAATAAACATGAAAAGGTTATAATAATTTTCTAAAATGGATAAATACTCATACAACTTAGAAATATACACTACCCAGGCACAACTAAAAACTAAATTAAATGAAAATTCATAGTAACAACAGTCGTTTCTTCCATCACTCTTTACTTTATCAGAGTTAACATATTTATTATGGTATTTAATTTATAGTTATATCGAAGTAGCTATGAAGGGAAATATTGAATCAAATCTGATTCAAAGTTCCAAACCACAAATTTTCCCTATATCTCGCTGCAGATACTACGATTACTTTTCTAATTTCTCCAAAGTGCAATTCATTGTAAGAAGACATGTTAACAGTGCTTAAGAATAGGTTTCGGCACAAATTTTGTATTCGGAAAGTTCCTTGCCCTGTTTTCATCCTGGAGGGTTCACCTCCCTCTTTTTACTGCGAGACAAGTTTGTCTCAAGAAAAGTTCATCACAAGACAAGTGGATCCGACAAAATTTTTGCTTAACCATACATAAATAGAGAATATATTTTCAATGATAAAAGTCACTATTTTTCGAGTTTTCGTCAACAAATAGAAATGTAGTCTACAGCCAATATTGAAAAAAATCATTGTAGCTTGTTTTTGTGTGGACGGGCACAAATAATAAAACTATTTGAGCTTGAAAAATAAGCACATTCGGTATCTAAGAATTAAATAATCCTCTGAACTTTTTCAACTAAATAATAAAAAGCATTCATTTTACCCACTCTTATAATTATAAAATATTTTTATTCCTCGTCTTGTGATGAACTCGGTATGGGGTGAAAAGAAAGACACCATTCTTAGCAACTTAACATTCTGCCATAATAGATTTGATACCGCTGAAATCTTTTTTAATGCATGTATGACAAAATGGAAGATCCTTCCACAATCTTTGTAAGGTGTACTTGGAACCTTACAATTCTTATCTGTGGGACTGAAACTCTTCAGAGTATGTTATTAACTAAAGTATAACTTTTGAGATTTAGCCATTTCCAACATAAAAATAAGCATTTTTGAGTCACTGTAGTGTATATAGAATTTATTCAAATAAGTAAAAGTAAGAAGAAAAAAGGAAATATGAGTTGAAAATAAGACGAACCGTCGGCGAAGATTAAAAAAAGAAGTAGAGCGTTTTCCCCTCTTCTCTTTTCCGAATATATATTTATATTTATTTTTTTGGTATTTTTTTAATGGTTCCTTTAGTATCTTCCTTTCGGCTAAAATAAGAATAACGAAAGGAAATTAAGACGTGAAAAAATAAAAACACAATCTAACTTTAGTGTTTCTTTGATATTGTTTTAATTAATTTGATACAAAGTTTAGTTGTGAAGTGGTTGGAAAAGTGATTTGTACGAAAGATAAACAATCAAAGGTATGATGTAATAAAACTCAACTTATTCTAGTTAATTAATTTATGTGTCCTATAAGTTAAATTAAATAGATATTTGCCTCTAAATTCACAAATTTTATCATAATAAAGGCATGCCATTTTCAAGGGTAATTATTTGTGAGAAATTATCACTAAAATTATTGACAAAACTTAATCAAATGGCTTTAAAAATTAAAAAAGACTATGCTAATGAAAAAAATTGCTATTTCAATTGAATAAAATGAATAAATATTTAGTAAAATGTCGCATGAAATTACTTGATTTACACAATTGCAACATATGAAAATATATCTTATTCTTGCAAATGTTATAGTAAATGTATTGTCTACATTATGAAAATAACGATATAATAATATACTATTGGTATTAGTAAGGTCTGATGTTCGAAATGATAACGTTAGAAAAATTGATTTTGATAGACATTTTTATCTTTTGGACTTATAGTGTCATCCAAATGCACATCAGTAAATATAACAGTTTCTCATTTTCTTCCCCATAATTACCAACATCATCAATGCTGACGTCACAAAAAAATTATATATACAAAGTGAGGACTCAAAAATATGAATGCTTTATGAGGCCGTTGTGTTTCATTTTAAAAAGTGTAAATTTTTTTAACTGGTACCTTTTGAAGCAGCTGAAAAAAAGATACAATTTGATGTTTGTTTTGTGCAATTAAAAATGTCCGAGAAACAAGAAAAACGCTAGAAGGTACGTGTTCTCCACAGCACACAAGTCGATCTCTGTCAAGAAGATCTACAGAGTGAACGAACGATGTTCTCAGCAGGATATATGATCGCTTCTTGGCAGAATCACGAGGTCAGGTCGAAGCAACCTTCAGGATCAAACGTCCAGCTATGGTCATGGTCCTCGGATTCGTGGCGTCCAACGGTAGTAAGATGACTCCCTACTTCTTCTAGGCCATGGAGAATGCCAACACGGACGTCCACTACAATTTTCTCAGGTACCATGACTATCCTATGTGTTTACCAAAGACAGCGCCTCGTCACACTTGTCCAAGAAGGTGGAGTATTTATCCAGGGAGAACCTCTTGGTGTGCAGATTTCTTGCCTTCGTCCTCAACATGCGTGAACATCCTGTATTTCGCTATTTTGTGCGTCATGGAGACAAGACAAACAAGACTTCTGAATCGTATGTCAATATAAAGAAGATAATGATCCCAAAAGAGTGGAACAACATGTCCTCGGACCTCATCAAGGCCAGCTGTGATTCTGTTCGTCCCCGTATTAAAGCCATCATTGATAAGGGAGGGGAATATATTAAAAATAAAATGTAGAAAATTGTTGAATAATCAACTTTTGCAAGATAATTTTGCAATAAAAATGGCAAAAAATACAAATATCCAGAAATAGAAACGGCTTTAAAAATTTGATAATTTTTTGAGTCCTTACCCTGTATGTACTTGTATTGTGTTATGACATTGACACAACTGGTATTTTTAAATCTAATTTGAAAAATTAGACAGTAAAAAGATAAAAAAATTTCATCCGATTGTCCCAATTAACAATCCGGGTTCTTTATCAAATCCTAACATAAATATAACAATTACTATTATTCATCAAATTATAATATATCTAACTTGATTTTTGAATGTTCCGTTAAATGTCTTCAATTTTTATGAGAAAGTGGCATGGTAATTAAGAATACATACCTTTTTAGCTTTATATAATATTAAATAATTTGAAGATCTATGTATGAACATTAAAGATATTGTTATGAAATATAGTTAACAAAACTTAATTCAGCAATATTATTAATGAAAATATTGCATACATAACTTTTCGCTAATGAAATAAGTTAAAATTTGAATGTTTATATAATTTTGTATGAATATAAGACAAACCTAGTAAAACAAATGTGTGGCCCATCTACACAAAAGTAAGCCAGAATGAAGTTTCTTCAATTTAAATCTATTTTAAATTTGTATTCTTTGACAAATTATCGTCAATTTATATCAATCAATTATTCTGATAAATCATTTTTCAGAGCCGCACATTGTGCTTAAAATAAAAAAAGATACTTGTTACAATTATTTAATTAAATATTGATAAATTTTATTTATTTGTATTTTCTCTTCGTTTTGATAAAAAACAATATTTATTTGAATTCAAATCCTATACCCGGTGATAGATTTTGTATATATTTATTCATAAATATCAGAAAAATTAGAATAATAGTAAATTTCATTGCTGCTACAAAAGTATATAAGTATTATAAAAAGAAATAATAAAATTTATTAACTCCTTAGCATAAAGTTTCAAATTATCTAAAATAAATCAATACTGATCGTATAAGTCTATGACTATATTTTTGGCTGTTTATCATGGGGTGCATCCATTTTAATATATATTAATATTTTCATGTACTCACTTCGAACCTTTAGTGATGGTACAAGGGGTTTTTCTTTGCATTATTTGCATGGTTGTTTAAGTTAATGTTGTTGACTTTTATGTTCGTGCTCTTTGATGTCTTTTTATTTTTTACCCTTGACATTTGGTCATTTTTCTCCCCATTCTTTAATTAATGAAAATAATGGGAGAGTTTCAATCCAGGGTTATCAAAAACCTCTTCTTCTAACTTTGGTTAATTAATCAAGACTTTTGAATCATTTTCTTTTTTAGGAGCCACTTTCCCAAAATGGACCAACAATGGGTATCTTCAAATGAGTACATGATAACATTTTTATTTAAAACCCCATCATTGGGGTCAAATGAAGTCCTATAAATCAAATGAAAGCTATATTTAACATGCAATGGTAATTCTAATAATCCCAGAAATTTGAATACAAGGTATATAATCAAAATATATTTATGATATATTTGGCAATTCTATTTACGATCTAAAAAAGTAAATTGGGCATTTTTCATTATATTAATTTTTGTACAATATTGATTTTATCGTAAATTCCCACATATTTCTAAGTAATACTTCATTTAAAAAATATTTTTGTGTTACAGTAAAATTTTGCATGTAAAAAAAGGTATATTTCATTGGGGTGAAGCAGTTATGAAGCATTGATCATATCTATGCTCCATTCAAAAATGCTACAAGAAGTAATAACATAAAGATTTTATTAATTATTAAAAGGAAATTTATCAATTTTTTTCTAGTTTATATATATTAAAGTTAAAAAATTGTTTTTTCTTAAATAACTTAAAATATTAAAATTATTAAAATGATATTAAGGAAAATTTATAAATTTTTCTTATTTAAAAGCAATTGTTTTATTAAAAAATTTATGGAAACAAGGTGCATTGAACAAATTGACGTTATATCTGTAATTAAAAACTATAATTTAGCAAAGCATAATTTTTGAGTTATGGCTTTAAATTTATACAGTAAAAAAATACTTTGCGAGATAAAAATATCAATATCTTGTAAATAATATTTATCAGATTAATTTAATAAATTGGTTGTATCTAAGGAATTTTTTTGTAGCTGTAAAAACGAGCCTTTTTTCTAGGGATCGTTTATCATTTTATAATCTTGACAGATTAAAACTGATTTATATAAAATTGATTTATCGATTTAACTATAGTCTTAGTTCTCATAGAAGACACATTCTCTTAATACCTAGATATATTAATCTTATGATGTTGTGTCTGTCCTTGCTAAAGCTTAAAGACTGCAGTTCAGTCCTGTTCCAACCTAAAAATATAGAAAGTTTATCCTTTCATGACGTCATTCAACTTTATTTCAACTTTTTATTATGACCCCTAGTACTGAGAGTCATAGGGACCAGTCCCAAAGTCCCATATGACTAGTACAGATAATGAACTAGGCTGAGACTATAATAGTCAAGACCGTATTACCGGAGACCAAAACTTTGAAAGATAAATGTCTAAATCATTTTTCTTAGAAAGGAGAAATACCACTAAATACTCATTTTGTTGTAAATGGGGCGTGAAGATTGTTTACCTATATTAAATTGCTTATTAAATGATCGAGTGTGGTTCCGTCTATTGATAGAACAACTCCTTAAATGATGATATTGTTCAAAAAATGAATATATTTGTTTTTTGTAAATACAAATTCAAGAATGTAATTGGTGCACCAAGAAAATAAATTAAAAAAAGAATAACCTTTCAGGTTCAAAATAAATAAAAATAAGAAAAATGTCCAATTCCTCATAATTTAAAAAATAATCCAGATATATTGTCATAAAAATATAGTTAATATGAAGAAAGAGATAACTAGTGATATAAATTGTGTGTATTTTTTAGCTGGCAATTTTTTTTGGAATTGGTAATCTCAAGAATAAACTTTCTTTACCTCAGCTGTTGTCATTTATATATAATTCTCAAGTATTGAATTTTCTTTTCTATTAGATACAGTTATATTCAATACCTGATTGAAAATTCATGTCTGCTCATTTAAGAAGGAGAGTTACAACTGTTAGTCTTTGTGGGAATGAGAGAGAATTGAGAATTGATATTGGAGTAATTCTTGAGTATGCCCATGTTTTACTCCGTCTTCCCCTGTTCCCTTATTACAGCTGATTGAGGCTGCTCTCCTCAAAAAAGATTTTTCAAATTGTCACGGCTAATAGTTTAATTTTTTTGAATAGGCCTAAAGTACACACAATTTTCATAACTAGACATATCTACTGACAAGTAAGACACCCACCTACTAATTCAATTAAACTTTCAATATCGCAAGACAAGATTTATTATAGCACTAATGTTTAGCAGGCTACCGAAATACATTGTTAGTAAATTTACATTTGTCGTGAATTATAATTTTTCATATCTCTTACATAACTTTTATAACGACATCTTAGATTTTTACAAACAACATGAATGGTTTTACTTACTGTATTTTAGACGTATTTATTGGGCCTTGCATGAATGAAGTTAAATGGTTGATATTAAAAAAATAATTAAGGTTTGAAATCAATTATTTTAATATTAATAATTCCTTTATAACTATACTAAAAAATATATCTATATCATGATAAATTTATAATTATTAAAAAATTTAAACAAAAATAGAAAGGCTTTAATTTTAATTAGCTTCATTTTATTTTTGCACTCTTTATTAAAATAAGTAAAAAAAAATTTAATTTAATTAAAATTCAAGACCATTTGAATAAAAATACTATCAGTTAAATTTCAGGTGTAAATATATCTTTTAATTAGATTTTATGTAAATCATCTATTTGATTTTATGGGTCAATATTTCTTTGGTTTTGAAGTAATTTTAACATTTCAGCCAAAAGTAATAATAAAAAAAATTATAAAAACCAAAAAAAAGTATTGCTTTTGGAGGGGAAAAACCTGTCCTAGTAGAGAAAAAAAAGTATATATGTATAAACAAGTTTTGCTGCATAATTTTCGGTTATACATAAAATAAAGACAAGGAGAGAAAATTCTCATCTTATTTCTTAACATGACTGGAATATGAATTGATATATGTATATTTATATAAATATATCTACTATGAACATAAAAATCTTTGTTTTGTTCAAATATTTTTATACTAAAACGGGCTCATGCTGGTATTGTACTCATTTTTTCCGTGATATATATCCATTTTATGCTTATGTAAGACTGTAAATTTCGTTTACCCAGACTACCTTTTGTTTTTTAAGATTTGGCAGTGATAATAGAACGGTGGGGATGTTAAAATTTAGTTTATATACTTTATATAGAGTTGATAAACAAAATTTGGACTCTGGAGTCTCCTAACCTTCATGACCTCTGTCAGAAGGCAGAGTGGAGATTTTGTGTATGAGGACAATCCCAACTCGCCCTTCACATCTCTGCTAATGGTCCTAGCAGTCAAGAATATGTTTTCAGCGATACAATTCATCTTTTGGTTGGGGTCTTCCTAGATCTTCTTCCCCATGCAGGACATGACCCCCGGATTACTTTATAAATTCTGTTATCCATTTCCTGCTTTCCTAGAGAGGTATTGTACATCATAGTTTATCTTGGCCACCTTGAAAACCAGGTTCATGGAACACCTCACTAACTCCATAATTATCTCACCTCACCTTCAGAATCTTGGAGATCTGAGGTGCCCTGCCTTTTAGCTTTTTTCTCACTCATTGTGACAAAATAGCGAAATATTTATGATTGTTAGTTTATCCTCAAATAACGGTTGAACTATAATGTCAAAAAATAGTTACTAAACCTACCAAATTTAAAGAGAAAATTAACATTTATTAACAGTCCACATTTTGCTGCACTACCTTGAAAATCAAAAAACTCGTACTATTCAATATTTTATAAACATATTTAAGTGACTTATAAAATTATTTCACATTAGGGTATATATTTGAATATATGTATATAAACACTAGTTTTAGGTTAAAACATTTATTTAATTCATGATAGTTATATTGTCTTTGACATATCCTTTCAAACCAATCTAGCCAATTTATCATTCTTTTATCGTGATGATCAATTTAGTTTACTTAAATTACAACTTGCAGCATCTCTAAGATGTTATTTAATAAAAAATAAATAAATAAACCTTTGTTTTTATTAAACTTTAATTTTATGATCTTTCTTAATTCACCAATTACTTTTTTTATATATATGTTTATATATTCTATTTTTAATGAGTTAACGCAAGTTTAGGGGAATAGAAAAAAATAATAATCAGTTGAGTGAGTTATTTGGTGCATGTTGATGAGAGGAAGTTGGGAGAGGGATGAGAGGAGATATCAAACTCCCCTGCCACATATCTCTTATTATTTCTAGGTGTTGGTAATTACTTATCAAAAGCCGTTTTCACTTTTGTGGCGTGCTAAAACTGAAAAACCTTTTTTTTTTGTTGATAATCAGCTATTTGCAAATGCCAATTTATATTCAACAGTTTTAAATTTACATATCCTCCAAATTCCAAGTTATAGGTCAATATATATACAATATAAATAAGAAAAAAATAATAAATATTCAAAGTTTGTTCATTTTTAAAGAATTAGAAATTTCACTATTGTTTATATTTTCTATAAAAGAACATTATACATAAACTTGATCAAAATCTGAGATGGTATGTCTCAATATTTAATTTAACGTCCCTTTTTGAATATTGAATACCAACGATTGAGTTTCAAGTATAAAAATCTATGAATTCAAAATGAAAAATAAGTATCAATTTAGCAAAATATATATTAGAAAATTCCCTATTCCATATTGATCCAATAACAGCTTTAAAGCAAAATACATATACAATGTTTTGACTGACATCACATATTGCGTAATTTGGAGACATAGTTATGCAATAAAATAGAAAATTTCCCTTAAAGAAAAAGAAATGTCTATAATGGCTTTAGAAATGAGAAAAATATCTAAACTATTGAAGCATCTCCTACTTGATGCAAAATAAACAGCATTAAATTGAAATATAACCAAACTAATATGTATACTGTGAAGACTCTTATGAAGTTGAGTATATATATATTATACATGTTATTTCTAGGATCCTAATTATTTATCTGTTTTTAGTTTATTTCTCCACTGAGACTTATGGGTATTTTATATCCTTTGCTAGTCAAAATACTTGAACAACTAAATATTATTATTTCTTCATAATTCACATAGTTAACTATCTTTAATTTTCAACATTAAGTATGACATTAAAAATATAATAAGGCTAGATTTTTTATAGTCAAATGGGTTTTATTATTATTTTGGACCACAAAAGCAAAATCAGCGAAGAAAAGCATACAAATATTTAAAAAAGAAAACAAAAAACAGCAAATGATTTCAGTCATACTAGATGTAGAAGTTTAATAACATAGAAACTTAAGAATACTAATATTGTTTGGCCACAAACCAATAATCTTAAATAAAAATCAAGAAAAGCAAAAGTGCCAAGTATTTGTTTTACTTTATACAAAAATAGTTCCCCATAATATAGACATATTTGAGACCGTTATAGGCTTTGTATTTAAATTTAAGGGATGATATAGGGTATATAAGAAACTTTAGTCATAATTTAGAATATTTATTTGGTATCAGAAACTTAAGTGGATTGATTTGGCTCAATTCAAATTAAATTTGTCTTATAAATATTGTTTAACTATGTCAATCAATTTTGAAAGCTTGAAGTGGAACTTGCAGTGCCTCCAAAGGGTAAACAATTGATTATAGTTTACGATAATTAGTAAAAAAAGAAAAATTTAGTACGTCAAATTTTATGACTAAAAAAATATTGGTTATCTAAAAACTTGTACTCAATAAAGAGGTACTCTTTTTTATTTTAAAAAGGAAATAGTCCTTTTTATAAAAATTGCGTTAGGAAATAAAAAAAACTTACACGACATGGAAAATTATGTACAAAGTCTTTATAAATGAAATTTAACTTATTCGTGAAATAAGTATTTGTGAGCGGTCGCTCCATTATTTTAAAAGTTACCTCAATTTGGGGAAAAGGGTCACTCCTTATTCTAGTCAGGTATTAAATTAATAAAGAAAGTTTGGATTCTAGATTATATATTTACAACTTTTATGATATTTTTGAGGAAAAATCCACCTTCAGAACAATAGAAAAAATACGATATTGATTGAATATGTAAAAGAGGCAGATTTGGACAGCAGATTATGAGAGGAAGAGGAAATTGTGCACAAAATTAATTTTGAAAATTCTCCTTCATCTTACAAATTTTAATTTTCATAAAAATGGAAGGTAATCATTATCTTTAAAATAAAATATTTTAGTAGCAATTATATATATACTTATAAAAATGGACAAAAAATTGTTTGACTTTATCTCAGTTTGATCTTATGAAAATGATTGCATTCAGATCTTTCGTTAATTCTGTGGTCACTTCAAATGAATTTTATATTGGAGAACAATTATTCTAATTTGGTGATGTTGGCATTGCCATTAATATATACGTAAGGGCACAAACACATGGTTATTTTCCTCTGAGTTGAGGTTTATTTTCGACATTGATCATTGCGGCATCAATAGTATAAATTTTGAGTTTGAAAGACATTTTTGAAATGTTCTTTTGTGACAGACAGAAGGGATCTTAATGAATTTTTGGATACAAAAAAGAGGGAAGGACTTAATGAAAACATAACAAATCATATATTTTTAGAAAATAATTTCTTTCATTTCGATATTTAATAAAAATAAATGTAATGATTTGGACATTTAATCCTTAGTATATTACAAGTATTTAAGAGAAATATAATTGTCTATTGCATCTTATTCAATATTCATACGTTCAAATTTAATCATTTCGCTATATATATAAAAAGAAATTTGAGTATAATGTAGTTTTGGATATATTGCTCACTTTACAAAATAAAATAAAACATTCATGGCAGTGAAATTAAACATTGAATATCTTGAGCAAAAAAAAACTCATTCTTGCTCTATATATTATACACCTCAGTATTAAATATATAAGGGAAAGCTTTTGTTCTTCCCTGTCCATATTGCATTCAATGACCAACTTTTGATGGATTACCTTGCATAAAAATAATTTCTAAGTTAGATGGATGATATCAAGAAACTTACTAATAACCATAAATATTTTCAACAAAAATAAAGTATTGTTTTATAATCAAATTATTTTGAAATATTTATTTGGATAAATAATAAAAAATAACAAGATATTTTTTAATCATATCATAATATTTAAGGAAGGATCAATAATTATATGACTTTTGCCGAAAACTTATTATATATATGCAAGTAAAGAGCAACACAATAATGAAATACTTTTAAAGTTTTGTGCCAGCGTTCAATAGCGATTTATTAAATTAGTTGCAAGTTGGTAGCTTTTTGTTTAGGGCTAAAATACTAACAAATACAAATCAATAAACTAGCTTTCCAAAGGTTCAAAATACTTTAATAAGCTATATATTGTTGTTGAGCATTGAATTTTTTGCAGAATAAATATAGTTTTTCAAAAATAGAAAAGCCCAATTAACTGTTTTTTAAAATATGATGATTGCATAAGAATTTATTTAAACAATAAACTTCCTTTATATTTTTTAGCTTTTTCTGTTATTCCTCCCGTTTTTCAGTTCAAATTCTAGCATCAATACTTCCTCAGGCTGATTGGACACTCGAAGATATTGATATCTGAGTTACTTTAAACCTTTGTTTGGTCTTGTTGGTCGTTGTTACATATGATATTATTAGCATCTGTGAGCAAACTGAATACTGTATTAGCCTAAATTTAAAATAGTAGTTGAAAAAAAAAATTAAAATGTTGAGGATAATAATTTTATATTCATAAATTATTATCAAACAAGACATGTTCGTTACAGAATAAAAAATATATTACAACACCTCCATTTTCCTTTACACATTTCAACGTTGAGGTAAAAACATAATATAAATGTATAAAAAATATTTTTTGAAACCTCAATAATTAATTCTGAAATATGTCAATAACTCAGAAACTAAGTAATTACTAATGAAATGTTTTTGAAAAGTAGATGATTTATTAAGAATTGAATGATATTGTGAGGCTAAGTTATTGTACAGACAAGATTTTACAAGAATATTTCAGATGCAAATAAATTCTGTAATTTGTTCATTTTTAATTATGTACTTTTGTTCAACTTTTGGAAAGAACTTTTAAATACTTTAGCATTAATTTTTGATTATCTATTTTTTTTACAAGACATCAGTCTTACTAAATGTTCCTATCTGTTTATTTTATGTCCACAGATCCTGTATTTTTACACAGTTACTATAGTAATATGACAAAATAATTAAATTGAATGAATGTATGTATAAGAAAATGTGCTATGCACATTACAAGTTAAAAATAAAACATTCCAGAGTCAGTCATTGTTAAGTGCACACTACAAAAAGCTCAATGGTATTTTATGTATGTGTATATTATTATTACTTTAATATGAGGAGTATTACATATTCTTATAAATTATTATAATCCAATATGTTGTAGGTAGAAGCCATAATTTGCTAGAAAATTCCTTACTTATGAGGATGAACTTACCTTTATATTTATTATGTTTCTTCAGAAATTATGAAAAGATACTTAAGTTTTTAATTCCAGGAAAAGTGTAATCTACGCATGTGGATTTAATACTAAAATAAAAAATAATTTTTAAGTTAGTCATAATCAAATATTCTCATTTTTATCATTCAAGTAAATGTATTTTTCTAAAGATTGCAGGTACAGTTTTTTTGGAATTTACTAACATAATCCGATCCACAACAAAACAACTTAAATTTCACATGATGCAGTAACTAAATTTTGTTAAAGCTAGGGGTTGTCTAATTTTTGAATTCACAACCCATACTGCGGATTAAAAGTCAACTCGTGCATATTTGAATAAATGTAACTCCTCTTTAACGCTTAATGAATCATATAAATTTATATAAAGCTTATACAACATAACTTTCTTTTTTCTAAGAAGGCAATAATTTTTTTTTAAACAAAAAAAGTTTTATTTTTGGTGTTTCATAACGGCTTTTACACAGTTTTTGAAAATCATTTGGAATTTTTTTTCAAAAGATGAATTAGAGGGACATCTTTTTTTTTACAAAAATAAAACTTTTAGCATCATATTTTTTTTAAATTTTAGATGATTATTTGATTAGATATTTAGTTATTTGCAATTCTACAAATGTCCTAAGAATGTGGATTTTCCTGTAATAAATCTTGTTTTATTTATTTGATTTGCATATCCAAAATTTCACAATTTATTTTGCCCATTTTTATTTTTTTATTTTTGTCTGCGGAGTAAATTGTGTTTAAAAAAGTTTATTAAGTTTCAATATATATAAAAAAGGTAAAATCGTATTTTTGTTTTTTATAAATTGAGACAATAAATAGATTTTCATAAATTGCACAAAAAAACTTAGTTTTGTAATAAAAGTAAATTTATCAAAAAATTATGTCAAACTATTTTTAGGAATATTTATTTTTCAATTTTGTCCCTGTTTCTCACTTTCGCCATGCATGAGAACAACTGACTCAATTTCTAAGAAACCTTTAGAATCCGACACTATAATTTAGACCATACGTACTTCAGTAATACTTCTACAGCCGGATTGTCAAACATTATAAAATTGAAAGTTATGCTGTCGCACCCTGTTTTATGCAATCATGTAATTAAGAATTTCCGGGAATTTGCCATACTTATAAAATCCCGAGAAAACGGATACATAATACTTACATTTGTATACAAAATACATCAAAATATATGTAAGCTACAAATGTCTAACCTGTTTATCCAATTATGAATGTTATTTTTGTGTCTTCAGTAATACACTTATGAAGATTCAATGTATATACAAATTATAATGGTTCTGTTTTTTTTTTAATGAGACATAGTAACAAATACTGAAACTCTATTACGTCATACTTAAATTAGCTGGGCAATGACGTCATTCCCTACAATTTCTGAATATCCCTCTTCAAACAAATAGTTCCCTTATAAAAAAAGAATGAAAACTATATTTTATATATCTGTTCTCTTCAAGTTGGAGCTAAAAAAGTTAAATGAAGTATTTTAATGAAGAATTTACAGTACTATGAATGAGAAATAACGTTATGCAAATAATTCATGGTGTAATTTATTTGACTACAAATTACATAAATACAATTATTCTGGGGCACATTTTTATATCCATAGGCTCTCATTTATATTATTCAAAATTACAAACTAACTAAGCAATGTTAGTAAATCAAAACGAAATAATAGTATCAATAGATAGTTTGCCATTGAAATGATCAACACACAAAATTATATAATGACTTTTTAGACGAAGAAATTAGAAAATGTACAATTTGCTTATACAAAATACCATTTCTAAAAACATTGCAACTTGTTCAATGTTTATCAATAGATAAAAACAAATTTTTTGTGTACTACTGAGTTTTTTTTCCCCCGTGTACTAAGACTTTTATAGTATTACTTAATGTGTTATGCTTAAATTTAATTTATGTATTTATTCTCTGGGCTATTTACTAAGAAAATATCTTACTTTCTATTCTTGAATAGATAAACCCAATAAATATTGTATTAACGGCCCTGGAGCTAGAAACCAACTCCATATATTTTACTTTAAAAAAGAATGATTGATTAAGACGATTTATGCCTTAAGAGGTTAATCTTACTTGGTTGAGTGATATAGAGACATAATTAGTTGAATATAATTTTAAACTTTATAGAAAAAACTCAATCCTGGTAATAAGTAAGGTTAAAGTGATCATAATGTGTCTTTCTTAGCCTAATAAATAATATAGTAAGAAGCCTGGTAGATCCGTAAAATATTTTATTTTATATATTAAAAATATTGTATTGGTAATAATGATTTATTCTCTTTAATATGGCAAACTTAAACACAAGTGAAGACTATTGATATCATTTAAAATTTTAAAATTATTATATCTGCATAAATTTTTTTTTTTAGAGGGATAAGATGAAAGTTACATCCAAGAGTTTTTCAAATTTGTAAAAAGAGCTAAAAGGGGAATGAACCATTTGTATTCTATTTTCAAAATAATTTAGAAAGAGTATATCATCAGCATTAATTATTTTATTACAATTTTAGGGGGGGGGAAATTACTGGAAGTTATAAAATAAAATAAAATTTATTTCAAACATTAATTCGTACACTTAATATAAAACATAAAATCAGTACAAGCACATGCAAAAATAACTTTAGCTTGTGGTGCAATCACAACAGATTGGCACTTAGGTGTCCAACAGCAGTCTGTCCTGAACGTGCTCTACTATGGATGGTGCATTGTTCAATCAGCACCCCAGATCAGAATTCATTAATTTACTGGAGAGGTTAGAGAAGGAAGGTCCTCTAAAATAACAAAAATTGTCCATAAGCTGTGTTTGCTCAATTATAAATTTAGGGTATTCATTAACCAAATGAAGATTTACTTCATCTTTTAAACTACACCCACAACCTAGTGTGCTAACTTCATGGTTCATAAGGTGATAGTGTTATCGTAGGAGAAAATACCCAGTTGTAAAATGAACCAAGGAGTTCAATTTCCTTATAAAAAAATAGATGACATGCTTCCAACTCCCAAGTCTTACTTTTGGAAGCATAGCACGGCATTGGCAGCAACAGTTATAGTTAGACCAAAGTGTCTGCCATATGTTTATTTAATGGAAAAGACCTTCTCTTAAGAGATGACCGAGGGATACCATCAATTGCATAGGAGGTCTGTACAGAGCTCCAGCACTAGCTAGCATATCCGCCACCTTATTACCAATTACATTAACCAGTAAAGGGAAAGAAGGGCCCAACTAGCAAACGACCTCAAAAGAGTTTTCGTATATCAGACAAGATAACTCTCTGTCTTTATCGATCGTAAAACTCCAAAAATAAAATTCCAATAATTTTAGAAAAATACAACCAATTAAAAAGATTATTTTTAGTATATATACCCTATATTTTAAATATATACATTATTTTTTTATTCAAAATATTGCATATCATAAAGCAATATTTGGATGTGTGTATGTTGCTCTGAGAAGGACTCATTTTTAAAAACAAGCTCTACACGTCATATTCAAAAAGAAAAGGGCAGTATTTATAAATTTATGAATAATAAATCAGATCGGAAACGCCAAATAATTTAGACTTATATCGGGTACCACCGCTAATTACATAAATCTAATTTATTTTTAAATTTCAAGATTTTAATTAAATTAATATAGACGCTGAACTGAGTCTTTTAAAAATAAATAGGTTTTTATTAAAAAAACAAAACAATTAATCATTATTTTTTTATAACCAACACATAAATATTGAATAATTTTATTAGAATTGGCAGTCAATATAAATAATTATTTGTAACTAGTTTAAAATTATAAGTATAAATATACGCATAAAAAAATATCTCAAACTGACCAAAAGTGTAAAAAATTATCTATCAATGCAAAAAAAGTAACGGCAGTATGTGTTTATTGCTGCCATCAAATATTAAACATACATTATTTCAAAAATAATGAAGAATCAGCAATGCAATACTTTAATAAATTCAATTTTTTGATGATTGTGGTTTTTGTGGCTCAAAAGTGTTTTCTAAAATCATTAATATATTTTTATTCTTTAATTTTGGAAATAAATGAAGTTTATTTAACGAAATATGGTGTTACATATTAATAAGGTTTTTTTAAAGAGTATTCCTAATTATTTCCTTAGGATTAGTTCCCTACATTGTGATTAGGAAAAGTAATATTTGTGTCAATTTAAGATTAGGCTTACATTTACGTAAGAGGAGAAAAATAGTTTATTGAGTTACAATGAAGAACCTAGGCTTACTCAAGTATTTTTTTTAATAATAGATCAACCAAAAGATGTTTTACCTTTTTATTTTACAAAAACAAACTAACAATCCAAAAGTTTGAGAAAATTGTACCAGTATAACAACAAATTACATTTAAGAATTGAATTTGCAATTACAAATAAAGGTTTCTTTTTTATCAGACCTTGTATGTAGAATGATGAGAAAATAAATAGTATGGGCAATATTTTACAAGGTTATTTCCACCTCTGGGATAGATAAACACTCCCCAAATATTAAACAGGGTGTTTATACATATAAACAAATGTTACATTTGTATATTTATCATTTACATTGTATTGTTTTTTCATTAATTTCTTCATCCCCAGACTCATCCTCATCTTGACATAATGTTGTTTTCATTTTCAAACCTCCTAATTTTTGCCATAGAGTGAAATATATTTTTTGTGGAGTTTTTCTCCATATGTATAAAGGACTCTATATAAAACTATAATAATTGGCATTCTACAACATATTATGCATAATAAAGAAACACATTAATGCATATATTTGATGTAATGTTTGCTATACAAATTTTAATACTAACACTCTATAGAAATACATTTGTACATCACAAATTATATTATTTCATGAGTAAACTAAACATAAATGAAAATATGTTATACAGTTAATTACATATGAAATAACCAATTTCAACGAGAAAGATTCCTTATTACGAGTTGTGAGCAGTCTCTGGATAATTAAGGGTATTTTGAATAAGGGGCATTTCTAACACTTTTTGTTAATTGCTCAATTAGCCAGAGTTGAAGTCAACATAGTAAAAAACATACTTTTCTTTTGTTTGAGTTTATTTAGAGATAATAAGATGCTATTTTTTCACAATTTTTAAATAAATGGAGAATATAAAAATACTAATAAAACACGTGTTTTCTTGATAATCAAATAACATTAGAGTAAATTGAGTTTATAAATCTTAATATTTTAGAATGCAGGTAAGTGTAACACTTGTCGCTACTGATTTCTATGTGTTGAGCGTTATATATTTTATTTTTTTCATAAAAGAGATATAGTTTATGATTTGAATAATGTTATATTAACTTTTAGCTAAAAAAATTCAACATTTCAAATTATGTAATTTACAACAAAAAAAAAACCAATAAATAAAAATTAAAATAATATTCAAAAAAAAAATTCTTCCTTATGATTTATTTTATCCATTGGAATTTGTTTTATTAAATATGTAAAAAATTATTATTTTTTTCACACAATTTACAACATATTAGAAAATTGTAAAGTTAACTATGTGGTTGTCCTACGTCTTCAATATATCTTGAAAAATATCATTTTATGTAAATAATTTTATAAGCTGTGCTTTTAAAAAATTCAAATAGCAGTTTCTCTAGAAAAAATATTTTTACTAAATAAAGATTGTAGAAAATAGAACCTATTTCTGTTTTAAAGTTATTTAATTACTATTTTACAACTGTATGCCAACTTCATCCAAGAAATCAAAGTATAGAAACAAGCATGTGTTGCTAAAGCTTAACGTGACATGTTGAAAAAAGATACTGGTAGTACATATTTAAAATATACATTTCAATTTTTTTGATCTATGTCAAAGTCTAATAACTCCGTGCATTGCTAGCTTTTAGTTTCATAATAATGCTAAAATTAAATTTAGCCCCAGTCAACACAAAACACTTTTAATGATGAAAGTATTTATTGGTATAGGGATTGCATTCATATGAAGCAGGCGTTCTGTTTTACCTCAACCAATATTTTTTTGACAAATGGGTTCTAGAGTAAAATAATCTGAAAATTGAATTTAAACTTTAAATAACTTTTACAATTTGCTGGTGCAAGTTGCATTAGATAATTAAGCTGAGTTCTTCATTTTGTTGTCACAACACTTTTTGAAGAAGCCAGCTCTTCAGAATACAATGTATGACAAATGATTTTTTTTTGAGAAAGCTCCGAATTATTAAGACATTTTTGCTAAAATATTTCATTTAAATACCATTTTCCAAAGCTTTAATTAAAATATATATCTCTCTCTTACATGAGAGTTTATTTCTTAAGCTATTTATTCTTCCATATACATAATATTTGGCCTATAGTTCATGTTAGAAATTTTTTGCGTACTGTTCGTAAAAAAAGGAATACTTAAGATACCTTAAAATGATATAGAAAAAAATCAAAACCACTAGGAGAACAACATACTTAATGAGAATGCATTTAAAATTTTATAAATTCAAGATATAATATTATGTATTTCACTACAGTATGAATTTCATTAAATAAATTACTTTCATATTTTGATAATTTTAAATTTTAGTAATTAGTAATGGTAATTGTAAATATTTAATTTCATTCTCATATATATTATTTACAAGAAAAAGTTTACTTCGCCAATGTTTTGATGCAAATAATTATTATGTATATTCTTTTTTTAATATATATTCAATCAATCCTTTATTTATTTCGTATAATCAAATAAAATATAGGAATACAATTTTTGTAAATTCCAAATTATAAAACAAATAAATAAATATTACTTAAACAGAGTTTTTTGCAATTTAAATCTATTAAAATTTACACACATAAATAACATTTGCTCATCTAAAAAAAAAAAAGTGTTAATTGACTATTTAGATACCTAGAAATATCAAATCTCTATGGCTGGTATTGATTTCATATGCATCACCTCAATTTCTTCGGGTTATTGATATTGCAACTTGTTCTTGCAGCGTAGATAGTTTTATGTATTTTTGCTATCAATGCTGCTTTTCTGAATAAATATTAATGTTTGCTTTATTCCTATGAACCTATTTTATCAATATTTTAGAGAAAATGCATGTATTAATGTACAGTATCGGTTCCCCATGTTTAGAGTAATCATGTCTTTTTAGTTTAGGCATTTAATTATAAACTACAATATTTATTTATATATTTTTTGAATATATAACTGCACTAGACCAATAAAAAGAAGAAAAGAATATATCTGGATGGCATGAGGCTGTTGCAGCTAGTCAGTTCTTCATCGTAATTTTGCAGTTCCATGCTTGTGGTACTATCTTCTTTACTTTGATATTCTTTATTTGTTCAATTTATCACAGATTATTTTTAAAAATTATGCAAATAAGTTAGAAAATATTGGAAAGGGATCAGGTAAATAAAATAGTGATAAATATAAGAAACGTTTATAAATTAAGAAATATATAAAATCAATATGATGCAGGAATGATTGAGCAAACATATCAGCTGATAAAAAGGTATAAGCTGACGTCACATTTGTTTGTTTATTTTATATCAATAATAGAAAAGTCTGACTAGGGAATGATATTCAAATGGGATTTACTCTGATGGTGTTATAAAGTTACCCAATCATGGTTTTTTTTACTTACATTGTAGTTATTGTGCAATTTTATATCTACAGATAAAAGAGCATAAAGTGACTAGTAAGTTTAATTTATTCCTTGACGAAGACTGATAGATAACCCTTGTGAAAGTGAATCACTTCTCATTTTATAAACGTAAATTTACTCAATAACTTTAATATTTATATAAGCTGCTTTAAAATAACTGGTTTCAACACTTGGATCTAATAAATCCTTTTAAATCTCTTTTGAAATTCACCACTAATTTAACTATCAATTTTTTCACACGCGGCTTTACTTTCACACGTTCATGGGATGATTATTTATGCAAATCTGCAGTGGATATACTTGTAGATTTGAAAAAATAATCATACTTATGTGGTCATGCTTTTAAAAAAAAATCATTGATGAAGATCCACAACGTTGCAAGTTTGTAAATATACAGTTTCTGAATAATGTAATCATATTCTTAATCAATGCAAAGAGTTCTAAATGAATAAATTTTCTTATAAACCAATAGGTTTTTTCTTGAACATAATTGAATTTTCATCTTACATCTTTCAATAAATTTGATATAAAAGCAAATTTACAGTATGGTTCCGTGATAATAGTCTTTACTTTTCTTTAATTTTTTTGGCTTTAATTTTAAAACTTGTTAAAAAAAAAAAAACTTTTGTGATTTTTTTTTAATTAATATTTGGAGAAAAAGATTAAAAAAACACTACATCCAAACAAAAAATTTGCAAAATTTTAATAAGGAATAATATAATCCCATTTATATATTTTATTAAAGCTATTTTTTCTATAAATTCTTAACTATGAACGTCTGGGATATTAACAAAAACATTTAGAGTAGTTAAAAATAAGATTTCCATTTACTTTAGCATCATAAGGATAAAAGTATTTACTACTTCTATCTGGATGGACTCTGTTTTGTTTATATTTTAATCAATTAGGATATCTCATCTCTTTATTAAACTTATTTATACATTATTACAAATCATTGTATACTTCTTATCTGCATGTTGGTATTTATAGTTGATATCAATTAATATCTCCCCTTACATTTTAGTTAGATCTTACTCAAATTACCATGGACTTTTTTACTCAAATTTTGTCTTCAACCTCTTTTATTTCGAAACATTCCTTTTTTCTATTACCCATTCTGCAAATCAAACGCAAGAATAGACCAAAAACTTTTTCTTTTTCTCTTCACCTGATCTTAACCTCTTTTACTGCAATTTCTATAAGTATGAGTGTACACAGGGTGTTCAGCGCCTTAAATTCGACTAAATTGAAACTTTTTTTTATATTTTATAAAGTCAAAAATTGTTGATGAGAATTTAATATAATTTGCCCATGTTCAATATTTCCAATAATATATTAGATAATGGTAATTATAATCCGTTTATACATATTTATATACAAATATGAATATAATACCATATTTAAAATGTGCATAAAATATCGATTTTTAATTACAAACGCGATATTCATGCATACAAACTGCAGTATGGACCGTTTTTGTACCAATGTTTTCGCTCGAAAAATGGAAATATTCAAAAATTGTTGAATTTACCGAACATTTTTTAAAACTTCTGTCAAAAATGAATAAACTTTAATGAAATATTTAAATAAAGGTTCCAGTATGGATTTTTTGACAGGCGCGTGAGGTCAGTCAAATTCATACGTCATTTTTACTCAGTATTGTTTTACAATTCTTCATTGAAAGATATACGCCACAACAACGTGTACAAATTGTTCAATTGTACTATGAAAATCAGCGTTCTGTGAAAGTAGTTTGGCGCAAATTACGCCCAACTTATAGTCCACATAATTGACCTTCAGAATCCACAATTCGCAGAATAATCGAAAAATTTGATGGGGCAGCAACTTGTTGAGATGCCCCATTGTCTGGTAGGCCATGTACAGCTCGCAGCGTAGAAAATATTGCGGCCGTAGCCAAGAGTGTAGCCAACACGTTACCTTCTACGGCGAACGTTATCGTGCCATGGTAACATACTTTTTGGTAACTCATATTGAAGCACATGGTCTCCACGATATTTGGTTCCAACAAGACGGTGCCACTTGCCACACAGCACAGTTTTGACCATAATATAATATTTAATGTGTTTTATTTCTACAATCCAAAAACCACTCGTTTTGAATAACCCTTTACTACTAAACTTTATGACATTAATGATGAGAAGGCGTAATAAACAGTTATTTTATTTGTGAAGGGATAACTTCCCATAATACCCCATACTTCCTAATTAAAGCATTAAGATATTTTTGGCTATTAAAAAAAACATAGACAAAATAAGAAATAAAAAATATAATATTTTTAAAAGTCTATAACTCCTGATATTTGATTTTTGGTTGCCAAACCAAAAAAAAATTCTGATATAAACCGGTACATCTAATCATTCGTAAAATATTGGAACGGAAATTATTTTAATGTCCACTCAGTTCAACTTACAACCTATGTATTTCTTTATTGCTATGTAGAAATACATATAAACGAAAAGTTATTGATGTAATAGTTTCTATTTCCTGTGAAAGTATATTCTTTCATGAGTTAATTTAAAAAATGTATTTCGTGAAACAGACAAATATTGATATCAACAGATATATACTTTTTTATTTCATAGTTTATAAAAGAACAATATACATATTTATGTAAATGACAGTATGATAAGGAATAGATAAATAAAGTCTGGAGACGGATATAAATGTAATCAATACTTTTCCCCCTTTAGTTCATCAATCATTCAAACGCATCATTATGAATGAAAAATTATTGAATACCAACAGTTATTAGATTATACTAATGAATTATGATGAAGGCCTTCGTTATTGGCAAGAAAAGACATAATTATAGATCTCTTGTCTGTACCATCATTAGTTGATATGAGCTAAATCAATTATTTGAGTATTTGGACGGCATACACTGATGAATCATTCATCAGGGATGCAACCTTTCTGTATTCAGTAATTGTGGAACTAAGGTTATATAATCACTATTTATTTATAAACTGGTCCAGAAATAACATTTGATTAATTTTAACGTACATTTTTAGTACTTTTGACCTCCCTTTTCATAGAATATTTATCCTCTTTACTATTCAATGTATATTAGAGAGGAAGGCCAATCCCGTTTATAGACTCAAAAAGGACTGATTGATGACTGTCACATGTAAAAAAAGTTCGGTAGATGTTGTGCGTTCTACCTGCATATCAATGAGAAGACGTCTCTACTAAGTTGTTCGGCATGAAAACAATATTGGTAAATTGTAATACAATATCAAACCTGTACAGAAGTATTTCTAAATAATATACAATAAATTATAATTTGTTTGCAATTTTATTATTCAATTCTGAACTGACAGATATTTTGTTACACTGATTTTTTTTTTAAACAAAGCAGTGATTCATAACTTTTTTATTCAATGGTACAATTTTAGAATTGGCGTAAAATATAAAGTTATTGACCAGTATTCCCTCCCTTTTAAAAGTTTCTGAATATCTTCTACTATTAACAGCCACTAAAATATAAAAGAATACTTCTACATATTTATATTTGCTTCATTAACGTAAAATAACTGTGTAAATTATGAGTAATGTTCATGATATCAAGAGAAAAACAATATATAGTTGAAAATGATAAAAATTTCCCATTAGTAAGAAATATTTTTGTTGTAAAGCATTATAATGAACCAATTGATATTATTAAGTTCAGAAACTTACTAATCTAGTCTCCTTCAAGATCAATGGCGTTTGATTTAAGATTCAAATGGATAACAACTCGGTGTTTGATATTGATATTTTGATATTATACGTTACTTGCAATGCAACACTCCCACCTATAATTTTTTTTCTTGAAAATCCCTGCCAATGTCTATAACATTTATCAGAGTTAGCCAAATAGTGTGTTCTCCGTTAGATATTTGATTTTGTAGGTTAAACAAATAAACTTACTGAATTATATTTTATTTTAATTTGATCTGTTTGTTTTTTTCAAAAATTTTGTAGTATAAATTTTTCGAGTACTATTTTATTCAAAATGTTTTTTTGTTTTTAGGGAGTAATTTTAAAATAAAATGTTGATTGATATTTTTTATAATATGTCATTTACAAAATTTTGATAATTTATATTTTTTATAATATATATTAAATAGAGATACATAAAAAAAAGTTTTTAAAATATATAAATATTTTTTTATAATCAATTAATTTTTCCGATTATAATCATAGAAGTGAATATCAAAATAAACTTTCTTGATCTATTAAAAAAAGATAATTAAATCTTGTTATATTCCTAAATCAATTTAAAAAAAAAAATTAAATTATTTTTGTATGTGTAAAAAGTTGAGTTTCCTAAGAGAAATATGTGTTACTTTTTAATATAATTAAATTAAATTAAAAAGAAGCTATTTTCTTTGCAAAATAATGATTTTTTTAGAAAGTAAAATATGTGATTTCTTTAAATAATACACTAAAATTTATCATTCTCTCATTCTTCTTTAATTGTGCAAAATTCATTCACGTAGTGTTTGTATATGTAATATTCAGGCAAAAAAGATGGGGTAGAATGAAAATTTGTTGTATTCGATGATATAATTAATTATCCAACAACTTTTTTTATTAAGTTCCTACATTCGATTATATTTTAAATTTCTTAGATTATACTGGCTTTTCAATTTTTACATGTGAAACGGTTTGGATAACGTATGCTCAACATTATAGTTGTAGAGAAAATGACCTACCGTTATGCTTGAAAAAATAAACTGAAAAGTCAAATGTTAAAAGTTTAAAGCGGTCATAATTATTATTTATATTTAAATCGATAACATCCATGTATAAAAAAGTTATTATGGCTGTGCCCTTGAAATATAGAAACACTGATAATTTGTTTTAAAGTTATAAGAGTAAGTACTTATTGCACTCAAAGTAGAGTTTAGTTTCGATATATAATAGTTTTTAATTATCCTCCTTCTAAATAGGATATTTTTCGTTTGTTCCTTTACATAGTAGAATACAGCACATCAGATAAAATGTTATAAAAGCTAAACTGCTCGCCTCTAAAACATTTTTTTAATGCCAGTGTGACTTTGTTAAGTTTAGTTTTTTTATACATAACTTATTATTTTATCTGCTATATATTTTTTAAGAAAAAGAAAATTATTGGCTCGACAATAAATCAATTTTATTTCAAGCAATGAACTAAAACAAAGGTCTTGGAAAACTGGAACGTGCCACGACGGTTTACCAGTATTCTACTCTATATCACCATGGGGGATTTTTTTTTGTCTGGGACACTGGTCGGACTCTAAGAAGAACAAGAAAAAAAGTGCAAACGAAGAAGAGGAAGATAGGGGACAGACAAAAAGAGAGTGAGAGGTACAGCGATTTGCTGTTTGACTGGCACACTAGACGACACAATCAACAATTCAAAGAAAACCAAAGTAGATGAAAAAGCTTGGTCCATAATGGTGACAAGATAGAGATAGTTAGAAATGACCACATGTCTTTGCTCCATGGAAGCTGTCGACTTTGTTATCCAACAGCTGATAAATGATTAAAATTAGCAAGCAAATTATCTCCTTTTTCCTAGAAAACATAAAAAAACAAGAGTTAGCTATGATCCAAAAAACCAACAGTAAATTGAAACAAATTTTCGGCACATATTAATGCCAGATTGATCTGGAAAATAACCGTTAAGAGCCCCAACGGACTGGATGCTGGGTTGAAAATAAAACCAGGGCCCAGAATTTTTGGAATAAAAATAATAATACCTAAGGCATTCAATGCCTTCATTTTTATTATAACAATTTGCACTGTTTTGTTAGGACAACTATCAATAATTGGTGTTCCTTGAGAAACAGACAAATTATTATAATTGTACTTAAGGAATTCAATGCCTTCATTTTTATAATAATAATTTGCACTGTTTTGTTAGGACAACTACGAATAATTGGTGTTCCTTGAGAAACGGACAAATACAAAATTGAATTGCTTAAATAAAAAAATTATATTTATTAAAAAGAACATTTTTTTTATCATTATAATAAGTAATGAAATTAACAGTGCAATGAAATATTCCAACAAAATAATTTTATATGTTCATCAAAGGAACAACAAATGATCGAAATAATTACTATGTATCCGGATTAATTATAGCTTTAATAGTATAAGACATCTTTCTTCATGAGATTAAGATGAATTAACTTTCTTTTTTTCGCTTTCCTGACGATTTTTTGTGATTTACGCCTCCTCTCATTCATTTTCCTTCATGAGTATTTCTATTAAATTCCATCAGTTTTTCACATTTTCTTGAATTTCTCATTAAGATTGTAATAACTTTTTGGTCTGTTTATTTTTACATGCTCAAACTGATTAAGATTTACAACCCTACCTATAAACTTTGTTGGAAATGTGAAACTAGGCTAGAGATTAGAAAATTATTGAAATAGTCATAAATATTATATTTAACAAATAAGTACAGGGATATGCAGGTAAATTGGAACTTTTTCTTTATGGGATATAACTGCTGAAATTTTAATTGTTTAAAAGTTGTTTTAATGTCAATGGAAAAAAGTATTATTCGATGTGTCCCCTGTATGTGACGATAATCTTTTCGAGGTGGGTTCAGAAGGAAGAGTAGGCCGAGACATAATGTGCAGGATTTAACTTGGCCCTGTACTTCACAATCGAATTCCTTAAAGTCGCCAAACTGTTGTAGGGCCTCGAGCAGACTAGCCTCTCTAACTCCCTCAAAAAGAAGTACTCCATAGGGCTCAAATGGGGAGAGTTAGAAGATCAAGTCTACAGGCCCCAGAAGTTGACATTCTCTTCCGTGAGAAAGTCGAGGGTCTTGTTGGGCTTATGAGAGAACGTTGAGTCCTGCTGGAAAGGGGATGTGCTTCTCCCATCCTTAACTTTCATTCACATGATGACTTTGTCCTTCAGCACCTCGTAGTACTTGTCAGCCCCGACCCTCTGTTTTTGGTTAAAGAAGATCGGTGGCATCACCGTCTCGTTGGACCCAATGACCTCAAACGTCATGACCCAGACTGGAAACTTGGTTGTGTAGATTATGAGGACCTTCCCCTTCTTAGCAGCTAAGAAACAGTTGTTTTAACTGTTGTATACCATGTTGACAGTTCACTTATTTGCATCGCTTAAGAAAGTTACAGGACGACTCTTTTCCTTGAGGAAGTTCAATAATTTACGGCACCTGGTCAACTGTGCTTCCTTCATCTTCGATGCCAAGATGTGACTCTTCAAGTGCTTGTTATAGTTCAACTTCAGGTCTGTCTTTACCACCCTTTGGACTGTCTGGGTACTGAATCCTAGTTGTTGTTTTTTTGCAATCAATCTCATAGGAGACGCCGTGTAAACCTTAATGGATGGTTCAAAACGTAGGATTTCTCTTTTTGTCACCTCTTGCCTTGTGGGAATTACGTTCAGACTGGCCAGTTAGCTTCCCCATTTCGATAAATGTTTAAAAAAAAGCTTATTTAATGTATAATCCTCCAGCATCAATAACATCCTAGATTAAATGACTACTAGGATGTCTTCTTTCTCCTACACTTTTCATAATTGCGATAAATAGTCTATGGGAGATGATACATTTGGATTCAATTATACAACGATTAGTATCTGGAAATAAAACATCTGAAGTGTCTCTGATATACTCATGATGTCTCCGTTTCTGCAAAGGCTATAGAGGGGAAGTGACAGAATCCCTTATTGAAATATTCGTTAAATTTAAAATACATTCTGGACTATCGGGCAATATAGAAATAGCCTATCGTGACTAAATGTGAGGGAGATCCGAGGCCAAAATTGGGTAAATTCAAATTAGCCTCCGCAGCAACCCTATTTGGGTTCAAATGATCCCCATCCATTTTGGGAGCCTTGAAAAGAAAAAGTTATGTCGGTCCTTGAAAGGAGTGTTAAATGTTTTTCAGGTTCATCCACAACCAGATTTGAGAAGCTCAAGTCCTGGGACCAAATTACTATAGCTATCCACATCTGGAGACATACTCCTCTCTCACACAACATATGCGTGTTTAATTACAAATTAAGGGGAAAATTAACATGTTAGGATCTTGAGCTTACAATTCTAGAGGATGTTTGAATACGCAAACTGAAGAATGGGACCTCGGGTTACCAAAAATTGAGTCATTGCAGAAAGCACTGAATTTTCTTTGGTTACAAGATTGAAGAAAGCAGCGATTTTGGATTTTATCGATCAAGTTAAAGAGAAAAACTGGGTATGATCTTATTAAGCGACTATATATGGAGCATTGGAGTTATTTGGAGTGATTAAAAAATGTGGTCAATACTGGAGACAGATGAGTAGATCGTGGAAGTCCATTATTAATGAAATTTTACAAAGCATGAGCTCTAACGAACCTTTGAACTTTAATCTGAGGTTGAAAAGTGGGGGGAGGAGTTTTTCAAGGGAGAAAGACTAACTTCTGTTGGGCAATCCCCATCTTGTGGAGACACAGAGCCAGGCAATTTCTTTCTATTAACTAGAACCAAGAGATTAGTATCAAGCTATTGTTCCAAAACATGTTACTTCGAGCTTTCAACGCCCTTGTTCACAGATAGTAATAGTAAATAAAGGTCTAAAAAACACTGATAACAACGGATGGCCATCTCTTATCGTCAAGAGAAGATTAAAAAGATTGGACCAAAAGGAAATGGAAAATAAATTAAATCCCAATACAATATTCAAAACTATCTAACAGATTCCCATGAAATTGTATTAAGATACTTATCCCTATTTTTAATAAGTCAACATAAAAGGTTGAGTCTAAAGTTTGCTCTTTTTCTAAAAAAAAACATCGTAATCTCATCTATTTGTTATACTTTTGCTCGAAAGTAACTCCCGTTGTTAAAATAGTGGATTATTTTATCCATAAAAAGTACAGCCAGGATCTCAGTGCTTTGGATTGCTTAGTTGCAACGTCATCAAAATACAATCAAATCCTGAAAATTGTATATATATTCTATCTAAGTTAGTTCAAAGTAAAAGATCATTTTATGCTATTGAAATTAAACTCATGCCTATTTCATCAAGGTTTGAAGAGTATGCTCTCCATTATGGGGATATTTTAGAAGCCGTCTCTACGTAGTTAGAGATTACAGATGCATGAAGGGGCCTTGGATTGATCTTCTCATCAATTTCTATATTTTTGAATTATTGAATTGTGTTTCTTATATTTTTTTTGTTTGTTTAAATTTTAGATGCTCTTAATTACCTTTTGGATCTAATAACAGGTTTTGTTTTCCTCACTACACCACCAGTTGTTGTTAAGGGACGGGAGGGGAAGAAAAAAAAGAAGGATGAGTGATGTACTGCACGCTATCCAAATTTTATTATTGATATATGTACTGTTATTTATAGTTAGTATTGTATATTAGTATTCATTATATATACCACAACTCTAATATCTATATGTATAAGTATTAATCACTGTTACGTGATTATTAAATTAAATAAAGAACTATTTAAAGAAAAAGTATTTTTAACATTTTAATTTGATATTTTGAGCACAAAATTGATAAAATAGATAAATAAAACGATACAAAATTATAATGACTTAATTAAGATATTTGTTTTACTGCATATCATGCACTTAAATATCATTTAATTGTTAGATTTCTTCTTTAGCCAAATCAATTACTGCGTTATATAAAGCATATTTTCAAACTGAGGGTTGCAATGCCATATCGGCAACCAATAATAAAATTTCATAAATCAAATGAAGGGTTCAAAGTATAATACACGTGCTAGGGGTACTTTAACAAATCAAAAATTAATAAATGACTACATTGCTTAAATTTGCCAAAATTGTTTTGTATAATATTGCTGTGACTCTTTTTATGTATAATATATAAAAATTAATTAAACAATTACAGTTTATTTTATTTTGATTGAAGATTTTTTTGTATTAACTTACCAAATATTATAAATATGCAGACTGTAAATACTCTATGCATATTTACACCTCAGTTTCAAGCTAAAAATGCAGATATAAATAAGTACATATAACTTATATAGTATTTTAGATTTAATTCAAATTATATATATGTATCGTTTATATAAACTTATCAGTGGAAAAGACTGGAAGATTTAAATACTTAATTTATTTAATATGTTTTAATTAAAAATAATAAAATGCATTCATTAAGCGAAATTTATGCTATTTTTTACAACATATATCATATTTTTATAATGGGCTTTAATTATAAAAAAAATGCGTAGATAACTTTTTTGTACTACAGAACTAAATTTATCGTGTTTACATTTGTGCCTTGTATTATTTTTTCGTTCTCACACAGAATAAAAAAATAATATTACAGATTTTGATTCAGTTTTCATTGTAATATGGAAAAAATGCATTCCGTTAACTACAAACAAACTTTTTATACGTTTTTTTCGTGTATAGATTATTTCGACACTCTGAAATGTCTTAAAAGGGCTCAAATTTATACAAAAATGTTGATACGGGTCATTTTACCCGAATATTTTTATGGGCTTTTTTAAGTTAATGAATATACTTGTTTCGTTTATGTTCGGTTTGTATGCCAATTATTTGTTACATTGCCTATTTGAATGTCAATCTAGCCTAGAGTTAAACGTGGGTTTAAATAAGGAGATTATATTAAAAATGTTGCATTTTGTTTCATCTTTTTGTTATAAGTACCAAAAATGAGCCTTAAAAAATTTTGTGTTGAAGAAATTGCAGCACATGTTTGGAATTACAATGGTGATGCAAAGGCAATAATTTTAGCGACAAAAGGCCTTTTAAACTTTAGGACTGTTTAATTAATGACATAGATATTCTAAATTAGTTTACTAAACTGTTTTGGGTGAATTCATAAAGTGCTTGTCAAAATGACTCAAAAACACAATCACCATATCTTTTTTAATATTGTATTACAAAAATTATATGCCTTTAAACCAGGGGTTTAATTTAGTTAGAAAAGGCAAAAAACTAACATTTTGGCCTACACAATGAACAAAAAAGGAAAATTATAAAGACTTTAATAAAGGATTATTAATTGATGTTACTCCAACTTAAAATTTAAAAACATTTGTTTATTTAATTTTAATATGAACTACGTATTAGTTACCATTTGTAGTTTTGTCGGTATTATTTTATAATAATTGAATTGCATTATAATTCAATATTTAAATTGGTGTTGTAGCAATAAATAATAGCAACTAGAATACTGAAATATTTGTTTTACATTTAATAATCTTTCTACTTTAAAGAAAAAAATGCTGAGCTCATGCTTATATTAAATACATTATTATAATTTGTTTATATATGTCTGTATGCCGTTAATACAATTTTCTGCTAGTTGTAACTTATAACGTTTGAATTATTGATTATTTAGCTATCAGTTGATATATTTGTATGGAAATTCAAAAATCACTGTTTGAGGAGAAAAATAAGATATGGTAATTCGTATAAAAAAGGGAACTTTAGCGTAAGGGAAGATGAGTCTTGAAGAGAGTAGTTAGAGTGAAAAGGGAAAGCGAAAGATAATAATACTGATACGCAAACTGAAAATTTCATTTGTTTCACGTAAGTTAATGATTATTTTTATTTATGTTAGGTTTTTAACCTATTAGAAAAACTTTATCGACTCTTGTGTTTTGTTAAAGTGTTTAGAAGAATAAATAGCTAGATAATAATAAAAAATCAACATCGTTTCAATTACTATGGAGTCAAAAAATTAAAAAGACCAAAAATTCTACTTCCACATCAAATCTTCAAGTTACTTTTCGTTCTTGATGATCCCAATAGAATGATCAAATAGGTTTTGAATATAATTGCATATAGTAGAAAACAAGTTCACTACTCAAGGGTTAAAAATTAAAAAGATAATGTGTTGAAAGAAGAAACCCCTTATTTAATTGATATTTATTCATTAATGTGGATCACCTTAGCAATCAAGATAGTAGTTATTTGATCGGAATCTACAATTTTCATTATTTTATCTACATTTTCGACAATTGGCATTCCAGAGCGTGGTGCACCTTTGATATGAAACTACAAGCCGGAATTCACAAAACCACAATTATGTTGATTTACTTTTACAGTATCAAGACCATATACACTTTTCAAATTTTTACCGTCTTGTCTTGCATTTTTACCAAGGAAGCATGTTGTTAAATATAATATTTTTTTCTCTTTGCTGGTGTTTCTCTTTGACGTGTGCTCAAAAATAATGAGTCAAACAATCATACAACTGTCTGAAAAGTTATTTTATTACGAAATCATAATTCTTGAAGAACCTCTAGCCTAATTTGTACAACACAAGATACACATAACTAAAGCCATCTATTTGAAAAATAATGAATTTATTTTTAGTAAAACCATATAAATATATGATATATGTTAATAATTTACTTTAATGACTTTAAAAAAATTCTGCTTTTTGAAGTACATTTTCTTAACATTATAACTTTGAGTACTCAGTACTTCATTCCTTATGTCGCATAGAAAAAATTAAAAACTAATTAATATTAAGTATATCACACACTTTTGTGACAAAGTAGTTATCTGTTCTCAAATAATAAATATTTTTACTAAAATATGAAGATCTTTTTAGTTAAGAAAAAGGTACTCCTCTTGGAAGATATGACTTTACATATATGCATATAAGGAAAAAAATATCTTTTTCACAATTGCCTAGTGCTGATTAAAATAGAATAAATAACAGAAGATTTGATCGGATAAGATTTTGGTTTTCAAAAAAAAAAAAATATACTTGTTAAAATATGAAATTTAAAATTCAATTGTTAATTGGTATGCAACTCACATTTAAAAAACTTATCTTTTAGTGTCATTATATTTTGTTTAAAAATTATTCTAGTTATTTCATTGCTCATTTTTGCTGGTTTAAATTATCGCTTATAAAATATTGGATTTGATTAAAAGTGTTTCTAAAATATGATAAGTTTTGTTAAATTATTTTAAATATTAAAAGAGTTCCATATTTATATAACATATTAGAAAAACAGTCAAACATAAGTTAAGTGATAAAATATAATTTTAAATCTTTAATATTTTCTACAAAATGATAAAAAAATTAATGGCGTAAAAATGACATTTCTCAGTTAGTCTCTTACAGATCTGTCTTTTGTTATATATCATTTGGCAACTGTAAGGAAAATAAATATTATAACAATAACAGTCTTATTGAATACTTTTTATTCCCAGTAATATACCTAATCAAATCATTGAAAAAAAAAAAATTCGCATTAATTAGGGAAATGTAAAATATCCAACATTACGACATTCTTTGAAGTGAAGTAAATAATAATTGTGCCATGGAAAACCCACAATGGAAGTAACGTGGTTGTTAAATGCAGGTCTGCTGGTTAACTTTTCAACAAAACCTCAGACGTATTTAAAATCCAACATTTAATTTTTTGTTAGGGATTACGGATTTTTTGTACCCTAAATTTGGGAAAAAAATCCTTTAAGTATATTTATAATATATTCTAATGGTGGAAAAAAACATTACTGTGCTCCTGAAACATATTTCAGAACAAGTGCATTCTTTGTTATTCCAAAAATGTAGTTTTTTTAGGATTTTTTTCTAATTTTTGTAATATTTAATCAAGGTTTTGTAAATTTGATTAAATTATTCACTTTTAAGTCGTGTTTTTTCTTTGTCTATTTCTGTGTTTTTGTTTAAGGCATACGCGTTGGTACAGATGTAACATCAGCTGTTATCCCATACGTCACACTCTATATCATCAAAGTTAATGAGTACATTTTTAGTACCAAAAGTTCGTTAAAATTAATAAAGTTTTTATGCAAATGAAGTTATTATATTTTAACTATAATAATAATAAATTATATATTTTTGAATCCCATATCGAATGTTGTTATAATTAATTAGAGTAATTTTATTTAGTATTTGAGTTAACGTATAACCTAAGTTCCACAACTATCTAAAAAAAAGGATATTCACTAATGGAGGCTTTAAAAAATAAAAATCTACTAGAATATTAAAATAATGAGTTATTTTTTTACTTTTTTTTCCAATAAGTAATGTAACTACACTGTTTTACCCTCCTCAGTTACATTCATAACCGTCATGGATTCGTTATTATCTATTTGTTCCTTTATTGGCTTTTGATAAAATTTATAGATTAAAATGTTTACAAATTTAATTTTACCCTTGAATTTTGATACAAAACAAATTTTTAAGCATTCTAGAAGCAGAAAGTTGCACTTTCTTCTATGTGCTGATTTAATCAAATTTATTCATAAGTTACTTTCTTTGTTTTTAAAATATTTCGCAAGTATTTATACTGTAGACAATTAAGACAATATATTTAGCGAATTTACATGGTAATATCCACAAATGTCTTTCATCAACCGTAGTTCAAAGACTAAATGTCTTAAACATGTAGGTGTACTGTGACAATAGAATCCCTATAACTTAAAAACGTTTCATCGAATGATTAAACGTGTTAAACCATACAAGTTTAAAAAGGTTTCAAATCTTTATATAATATAAAATACATTAAAATAAAATCACCAAATGTTATAATAATTTTTTTTAGAATTTCTTTAATTTTTTTCCAAAATTGTTTATCTCCTTGGATATCAAACAGTGCTTACATGACAGTGGGACTTGACTATTTCCATTATTTCATCTACATTTTTGACAATTGGCATTCCAGAGTGTAATGCATCTTTGACATTACAAGAACGAAATCGACGAAAACAAAATTTCACTTGAGTCCCTGTTACAAATTTAGAACCAAAACTAAACTTCATATTTTCATCCAATCGGACTCTTTTTAAGCCTCTATCGACGAAAATTAGTAAAATATTGCTTATTATCTCATTGCTGGTGTCCATCTTTGACCTGTGTTAAAAAAATACTCTGTCAAATAGTCTTGAAATTATCCTTGAAGTTTTTTTAAGTACAAAACTTGATATGTCTTACATCATCCAGCGTAAACCGATGGCCCTGAAATAACACTTGACACACATAACTAAAACCATCTATTAGAAAAATAATGAATTACATTTTTACTAAACCTGTTATATATTTTGTAATAAATTTATTATTTTTTATTATCTTATTATATACGAAAAAGCCAAGATCCAATACATTTTTTAAACTAAAACCCCCGAACCCTAAACCTCTATATCTGGGGCAAACTCCACGAACTGCTACCCTGGTGAAATACCTTTACTCCCCTTCTCCACATTTTTTGTAACTTTCACATATAGTGTTTATTTCTATCGGCATAATTGGGAATAAACCGGATTGATGATCATGAACAAAAAATATATATATAGATGTTAGTGTGCAATATAATTTTTTTCTTTTTTCCTAAAGTAAATAGGAAAAATCTTTAAGTGTATGATTATTTTATTCACATTTTTCATTCTTTAATAAGTAAAAAAAAACTGCAACCACTCGAACATTGAAAAAATAGGGAAGTTCATGTGTTTACCTAATAAAAATAACAAAAACGAAATTATTTTGAAATCAGACTCTTTTAACATTTTATATTTGATAGTTTTTGAAGAACAAAAGATTATAAGTGCATTTAAAAAATATGTATGTCTACAACCTTATCTTTAAATTTTTTAAACATTCTTACAAATCATTAATTTAAAACTCCTTCTTTTTCTTCCAATATATGAATATTATATTATATATATATTTTTACAATAAAATAATTTATTTATATTTTTCCTTTATTCTTTTGATAAATGATGCATTCAATAATTATTAGGAAAAAAAATCAATTTTTCAAAAAATTAAATAAAAAAAACCTTTTTTATTCAACATGTGTAATAAATAAACAACCCATAATCTGTTATAATACATACATTGAAAGTTATTTATTTTTTAATATTATTATTTATTATATAACCTTTTGGTACTTGTCTGGGAGATTTATCTACCCCGATGATTGTATTTAAGTGTATTATTTTTTATTCTCTTTTTATATACATTCATAAGAATATATAGTAGTACCCCTTATATTTTTTTGTTTTTCATATGATAGTTGGATAGTTTATAATTTCAAATTATATGTTTGGCTGAAACAATTACTGCTTATTATAAACAAAAACTGAGGTTTTTAGATAGTTTTTATTCCAGATTTATTTGCTAATATAACAGGATTTACTTAAGATAGATTTTTTTTGAAAAGGTATGTAATGCCAATTTTCTACACTATGAATGTTCAGCATTTTTGTAATACAATATATTTTTTTTCTACGGGTTTAACTCACCTTAAACTTATGTCAGTTGTCAAAAAATTGAAAAGTTGATGGAATTAAATACATCTTCTACAATTGAAAAGTTTCATGCTCGGTTATTTATAAGGAGTTATATTCATTACAATTTTTGTAAATATCAAAGGCTTTTATGTTGTAAAAAAGGAAATTATCTTATCATGAATTAATTGAATAATATAAGAAATTCACTCCTAGGTTGCCAATTCAAAATAAAGTTCAAGCTAAAAAATGCAAATTTTATTAAATGCAGTACAATTTTATTCTCCTTGTGTTTTACAAAACTTGGAAACCTAGTACTTTTCTTATTCAGTTGTGTGAATGAGTGAAAAAAACTTAGCAACATTTTTTTTGATTTGATAACTTTTTCAAACGGCTTGTTATCTTTTCTAATAGTCTCCTTAGTGTAAAATTTAGTTCAACTATTACTCGTTTTTACTTTTTACAATTTTTCAACAACTTTTAATTGAAAAGTTTTAAAGATTTTATATAATAAAGGTATTGAAGACACTTTCAAATCTTAAAATATAACAATATTATATTATAACTTTGATGTTGCATGACGTTTTTTATGCTGGATTGATTAATGATTTTCAGTAGACTTTTATATTCTATTTTGCAAAAAAAATTATTAATTACAATTTTAAACATATATTCCCCTTAATTTTGAATGGTGTGTAAAATAATTAAATTGAACTCGAGAAACAGAAAAATAATCTGTATTGCCCAAATTCTGTTTTAAAAAAAAAATATATACATTGATAACTTGAAATCATCTTTATAAACTTGCGTTAAAGTATCAACAATGTTTAGTTTGTTATTCTTATAGTAAAAACATTAAACTTTTATTTTAGATTAAAAGTCATTTCAAATGATCAATATTTTAGATGAATTTTACAATGGTAATACTTATCAGTTTTGAATGAGGTTATGTTTATTTAAAAAAAAATAATTGGCTGAATATCAAAATATTGTAGTTAGTGTTGTAGGGTCCCAGAGATTTCCAGAACTCAAATGAAAAACCAAAATGAATACCTTGTAGCAAATTAATAATTAAATTCACTAAACCTCTTTTAAAAATATCTAATTTTACGAATAAATCCTAAACATGACATTAACAAAATAAATGAAGAAGTGCATATAATCTGATTTAATAAGTCAAGATCATTATGAAAAGTAATGTCAATTAAATTTAGATTCAAAGAAAAAGAAGCATTTTCATAATTTGTGTATAATATCCAACTTCACAAACATGTACCAATACATATTATCAAGCCAAAAAAAAAGTAAAAGTAAAAGTAAGGGTGCATTATTCGTCTTTTTTTTTGTACGTACAAAGCATTTTTTCTATGAAAAAAATTAGTTATAAATTATTTTCTAAATGTTTAAAAATGTACTTTCAAATAATATATTTCCTGGTTTTATTTAAATTTTTCCCGCAAAAAAAAAACGATACAAGTAAATCATATATATGCTGATTATTTTTTTTTAAACACTAGGAAGCAAAAAAAACGTTTGTACCTTGAACTATTTATAGTTTTTATTTATTTCATTTCGATCTTTCAAGTTGAAAACTAACACAAAGTCATGTGAATAACTTAATTTTTATTGAATAAAACCCACTTATAAGTTGAAAAAAGTTTTCAGTTAAAAAGGCAATTTTCTTGTTTTACAAGTTAAATCTTTCAGGAACATATAATCTTAATCATAGGGCAAAAAAAGTTTCGATTTTCATGAATAATATCATAGTTATATATTTAATACTATTATTTTTTTTTTAAATGTTGTACTAAGTATTTTTTAAATACGTCACAGAGGCATTAAAAAAAATTTTGTTCTATAAATTCAAAAATTATATTTCGAAGCTATTTCAGTATTCTTATTACACTTAAAAACAACATACAAATATTTTTACAATTCTGTCTATTGTGCCATTTAGAATTATTTGAATTTGAATTATAAATTAACAAAATTATTCGAATCAAAATATTTTGAAAAATGAATGAAGATTTTGAATTATTAACTTATAAATTGACCCTGAGTTTACTATTTTCTTATTTTTCTATTGAAATAAAAAATATTATTTTTGGCAAATTCTTTACCATTTATTTGTCATAAGGAAAAAAACAAAAATTATAGACTAAAAAATAATTGGGAAAGTAGAAAATAAATTCTTAATTTCTTACAAGGTTCTGTAGTTATCACGTCCGTAAAGTTAAAATAATGTTAAGACGATGATAAATTTGGAACTTATTTACATTTTCTAATACATATTTATATGCAAAGTTTCCCAACGCACTAGGAAAGTATTGTTGGGTTAATGTATTGCATTTATTAATAATATTATTGGTAGTTGTGATTTAAAAAAAAACTAACATCAACAAATCCTTTTTTGGTGCAATGCAGATTCATTGCAAAAAAAAAAAAGATTACATTGGTAAAATTTGTAATTTGTAAATATAGCCCAAACATACTTTTATTGTTACTAACTAATGACTCATCTAAAAGGAAAAGGGAGGTTCAATTAATTATTAAAGAATAAATATATACGTATATAACATACTTTAAAATATATTCTGCTTTATTTCAGGTATGTGTTAAAATAAATTAAAACATGCAAAAAAAGTATTCACTCCTCTTGTAAAAAGTACAGGAAATTGATATGAAAGTGGCACAGATTTCAAAATTTTCAAAGATGTGAACAGATTTTTTTGAAAATTAGTTTAAGTTGTACATAAAAATTATAAAAAAAGCCAACATGATAAATTTACCTCTAGCATTAATCATGGACTGGATCAAGGCCCAGAATGGGGAGCAGGCGTTGATGATGTAGTTCCAAAGCATGTTTGTTAGGGTTTCCTTTATATAGGCAATCAGAGAGTCCGGAATAGCGTGATAGGTTCGATTTGTTTTAGGTTCAACGTAGTCCAAAAAGAAATAATCCATCCAATTAAGATCCAGATAGCCTGGGAGCCATATTTCTCCCCAATGAAGTCATAGCAATGCTCATTTATCAATTTTATTGACCTTTCTAAGACATGAAAAGGTGCAGAATCCTGTTGCCAGAAGCAAGGCCCCACAATTGAGACAATAGTTACATTTGGGACATCCCGAATTGAAATCTCCATGTTGTTAAAAAATCCTCAAGGGAAATGCCGTTCGGCTGATTCACTGAGGTTGTCACTAACTTTATTGGAAAACTAAAAGTCCTAGCGGGTCGTCGAAATTTTTTCGACGATTCCCGTTTCTATCTTTGTTTACTTATTTATACATCATATATATTAATATATTATATGCAATAGATTTGAATTCTAATGATTATCATTTTTAATCAACATAGTCGCCCACTTCTATTGCGTCGCTTAAGCTCCTGGACAGCCTCCATGCACTTTTTAACGTTGCAGACAGCCTTACAGTAGTACTTGAGCTGTTCGGCGATCGCCTTGGTGGAGTCATGTGCGTCAAAGAGAGCAGAGATCTTTTCTCGTCGGGACTCCATTGTAAAAACACCGTTCAGGCTCCGTATTTATTCTGCCATTGCTTCTAGTGGAGACTATATGGAATCCAATGCAGTTTCTGCATGTTTGCCTAAAAAAATTGAAAAAATATATTTTTTCAAAAATTTAATCGAGGACCAAAAAGTTCTGTTTTTGCTAATTGAAAAAGTTACAGTACAATATAAAGATATTTTTAATTATAATAAAGTGTGTCAAATTTATTCATTTTAAATCTTTATTATATAAATATTATAACTATTGTAGGTTCAAATATCCATTAAGTTTCAAACCGTTATCATATAAATGTTTTACATGTCGACTGTTGAAAGCAAGTTATTTTTTTTAAATTATAAAGTACATTCGTATGTTGTCAAAACAAAGGTTTAGCAACAATAAAATGTAAATATTTAAAAAAAAATTGTCATATTCAGAAAAGTAAATACAAAACAAAAACGTTGAATTTTTTTTATTCAAGTAAGTTTCAAACATCATAAGTTATGATTGTCAAATAACTTAACCTTTTATAGTTTTATAACTTTTATATAATAATAGTTATTTATTTATACAGCAAGATATGTATTTCTTTATTTCCGCGCACAAAAATATGTTTATATAAAAATAAACTGATCGAAAGAAAATTACCTTGACGAAAAATAACATAACTCAATGTTATAGTAGAAAATCAGTTTCCTCCGAAAGACCTACAAAAATAAAAAGAAAACTTCTTCCACAAAACAATTAGGGGTTTAAGGCACGAAGAATGGACTCATAACACATAAGAATTACAAAACAAAAATAATAATAATACTCATACTAAAACAGCAATTATACAGTCTTACTTAATTTTCGGTAATGTTTTTTTAAATGTCTAATTATAAAACCTAATGTTTTGAAATGCCATGGTGAGACTGATAGATAAAATTTCCCTAAATTGGTAGCAAAATCCCAATTTTTTCCATGCACTTGTGGAACCATGATGCAAAACATCGAATATCTCGCTGCTGCAGAGATCAATATTCCTCGAATATTCGATGGTTCAACCAGTTTTTCTTCCGTCAATCTCAGTACTACATAGGCTTTGACACTACTGATGGCAATATTCAAGGACTTTTCTTCTTCATTATTATTTAACTGTGTACAGGTAATGCCGAATAAAAAAGAAGCATTCAAGATATTCGACTGTTTTTCTTTCAAATTCAATTCCAAAAATTTCTTTACAATCAATAGAACCTGACAGTCATAAAAAACGTGCGCTGTGTTGTTGAATATTTTCCACAGTCTATGCATGGCTTAAAGAAATCATTGATATCCTTAGATATATATATTTGTGAATTAAATTTCCTCTCGTCATAAATTCCCTTGTGTGAACAAAATATTTTCTTCTCCCAAGATACCGGCAGTCTTAACAACAATATATACTTTTTACACATGTTTTCTGGTTCGGAGGACTTCACAGCCCATAATGAAGTTTCAGATACCATGGAACCAGGAGTAAGTTAATTTTCGCTGTTCTCTGAAGATCAAAAATGAATCTTCCACTATTGAAATAGGAACCAAGTTTTTAGGTCGCGATTTCTTGATGATTGTATGTTGAAAATCTTAAGTAAAAAGTAAACATTATCAATTTTCTGGAAAATTTCCCAAAATATAGAGTGCACTTTCTACATATTTTATATATTTATTAGCACAGGAACTTGATATCATCCGTCAGAGTATTTTTTGTTTTACTATAAAAGTATTTGGAGAAATAGGACTGGTTCTTTGGGGTCTCTCAACTTTTGTTATCCTGGCTCTCAGGTTTTCTTCTACTTTTAAACTGCAGAGTTATACTACTTGCGTTACTTTAGGACAGGAGACTGTAAGTGTGCAGAAGTTTTAATATGGCTATGGCAAAAGGAACAAGTTTTGCTTCTTTTTTCAATTGTCTTAATTCACAGCTTTCCTGATTGTCTAAATAAAATCAGTCTTTATTTTACTCTTTAAACTGGCACTAATATCAGGATTTATCTTTGCTGTTTTGCATACCAAGTACATTGTGTTTTAAATTACAGCTCATTGTGTCGATTATCTTGTTAATTTTTTAAATCGTATTTTAAGGACTTCGTTAATCTGCGCAATGTTTGTACCATTCGAGTGTGACAAAGATATGGGATTCTTTATCGTAGTGGTTCCTGCATTCCATGATTTATTTCATTATCTACCATAATGTATTTAAACAAAAGAAAGAAAGTCAATTTTAGCTTACGTCCAGGTTTAGTTTCATCTGTTACCACTAGGAGAGCTACATTAACTAAACTTAATACAGATCTTGGCACATGTATTGTCATTTATATTTGTCAATGTAACCTTGATCGACTTTGATATTGGTATTGATTTGTTGATTAAAGCTCTGACGTGTGATAAGTTTGTAATTGGGGCTCATGGAGTTTCAATAATTATCATCATTGAGAGATTTGAGATTCGGAGCACTTTTCCATCAGTTTTTGCCCTTGACATCCAGCTTAAGAAAAAGTCGAGCTTTTTGACATCTGGCAAGTATGGTGGCCACATAGTTTGCAGCTAGAATTGAATTTTACTCTGTATAAAGTACTGTGTATCTAGTACATCATCTTGTTGAAACTCGTCTATGTCAATACTGTTATTAATGACCTTATTGAATTTATAAATAGTCTGCCAGCTTGGTTAATTGAAGTCTTGGATCGCTGTTGCTGTGTGTTCCGATATAGCGCAGCCATTTCAAATATTTTGTTCCTTACCAAAGCCATTTTCTGATTGATTTGGTTAATTTTTAGAAGGAGTGTCGATACACGCAAATATTCAGCTGTGGGAAGGAATTATCTATTCCCTTCATGTATTTTTCTTATTATTGTCCTATTTAAGTGTCCTAATTTCAAATACTCACACGGTATATTTGTACGAAAAAGAATAAATGTTTACATTTTCATAACATTATTCTGGTTATTTTTTATTCACATTTAACTTTTCCATAACATAACAAAGAATACCCACATTAGTAAAATTCATACAACAAAAAAAAACAGAAACAAGACACAAATCATTGCAAGATATTTTTTTTTATTGTGTATAATTTTATAAAGATATGAAGCATATTTATTTATTTTGACCAATAGCAATATTCAAAGTCTTTAATAGATAATATTTATAACATATAAAGGTATTAATTTTTGTAAAAGTAATAAGTAAAAATTATTAAAATTAAAAAATAAATTATAAATGGAAAGAAAAAGTTATGAATTTAGTAAACGAAGAAGCCGTAGTTTAGTATTTACATCAGTTGGAGGAGATACTCTTATTTTTTTTGTTCAAAATTTAATGGAGCGTTATCACATCCTTAATAGCACGTCTAAGATAAGAAATGATGATGCCAAATATTTTGATTTTGCATGTATAGTTGTGGTTATCTTCCAATTAAGAAAAAAAACACAATACAAAAATAACTGATGAACCTTTACCAAAGCATAATCAGATAGTTTCGAGAATAAGTCCAGATTTCAGATCTGTACATTAAGATCAGGAGCGCATAAAGTATACAAAGTGTTCCTAAAATCGAAAGTTTACCTGTTTATAATTATAATAATGTTTCGATTGACCTTCCTTCTAATGTAGTGAATATGCTTTTTAAATCTCAGATCACAAAATATATTAATTTCTAAGTTTAAGTAGTCATTTACCGTTTAAACCTATAAACCCATCTGGGTTAATGCGTAATCGTGATACATTGATTTTTTGAAATTAGAATTTTGCTACATTTTCAAAAAAACAAAAAATTTATTTATTCATTAAATAGAATTTAATTGTAGAGTTTTGAGCTTTTGTTTAAAAATCCTTTTTATAACTGTGAAATTGCTATTGAATAATAGTTGATAACTGCTAACAGCTTGATATAAACTAATTCTAATACAACCATCTAATTTTAGCAACACTGATTAGAGGAAAAGAAGAAGAAACTTATATAGATTACAACCAAATACAGTATACATTTTTGTATTTATGATCATTTTCTTCCCTACTTTATAAAAAGAATATGTAATGTATGTCTATTTTTTTTGTTTCTTTTCTTCCAATTAGTGTTATGAACATTGATTTGTCGATTTATAAATAGGTTATTTTCAACTGTGGACAATTCCAACAATCATTTAACAACATACTTTTACCTGTTTTTTCCGGGGGAAAGTTGCGTGATACAATAAAGGTAACTACGTGTAGAATAACCACACTATGGAACTATATATATTAAGGTTGCTTCAATCACTAATATAGATAAATACATTTTAAGTTCGATATAGATAAATTCTTTTTTTCTGTAACAAGGATCGAAGGTCAAGTAATAGTACAAGCTATTACTTCATCTTTTTTTTGTCCGAAAAAGTTTGGGTACCATAAGTCGGTCCTGCTAAAGGATATTGGATCTTTTCAGATTAAAAAAATTTACATATATTGTACGTGAAACCTCTGATTTCTACACCTTGGCGGCTCAAATTTGATATTTTTATTTCATAAAACTGCGATAAAACATCATCAAATGGCTGCATGAATAATTTTAAAGTTAACAGTTGCAATGAATATTACTTGATGTAAATTATTTCGAGGGGTAATTAAATTGAATCAAAGTAATAAGAACTAAAAATTCCTAACAATGTCAAGATTCAAACAATTAATTTTATATTTAGATCGATAAAAACAAGAAAAGTAGTTTCTTGGGGGGAAATATCTTATTCATTCCATTCTAATAGTTAATATTTATCTTCAAACACGGAAATCCGACTGTACAACAATGTAATTACAAATTTATAAAACATAAAAAAAAGACAGTTGAGCCAGAAATGTTATAAAGACACTGAGGGTTAAGTCATTTTATTCGTTGTTCCCGAGGGACATCCATTTGTAAATTATTTTCCTAAATATGAATTAAAAAATATTTTTTATTGTAAAAAATCTTGGCTATTGAGGCCCCTAAATGGGCAATATCACAAACCTTGAAGTCAAGGAGACACTTTGCTATGCTATTATTGCTATGTTAAAACTTCCTAATCAATTTAAAAATTTGTAAAAACACAAGTTTCTATGTTTGAAAAGCTGAAATTTGGGGGTTGGATGGAAGAATTACGGCAGCTTATTTTTTTCTCTCACAATTTTTTTTTTCATGATATGAAGGCATAAATCTGGACAAAAATTTAATATGCTCATTTTTATAAAAAACACATCTCCCTAATATTTAGTATATTATAATAAGTACGCAGGAAATTTTGTTTGAATATGATTTCTTTACGTTTTAGTACCTTGTTCTATTTACTCTATTTTCCTATACATATATAATAAATTTAAATTAATTTATGTACTTACTTTTATATACGATGTAGAAACAGAAAAAATTATGATTGAGAAATATGCAAAACCACTTTTCCTCATAATTTTTTATGAAATGAGCGGAAAGGAAAGTAAATTTCGTTAACAAAATTTTGTAATGGGTTATCAACAAGGAAGAGGAAAGCCATATTTTTACCAACATAACTACATAGTAAGGTATATGATCATAAGCATAAATACAGGGTGGACTGAAATAAAATGAAATATTTCTATTTCTCTTTGTTGAAACCCGTTGTTCCTTTTGGTAGGAGACCATCTATTAGACCGGTAAACAAGTTGTGCACGACTCTTCAGAGTTATAGGAGCCTTCTTCCACTTCTAAAAGTTACTCAAAGTTCTGCAATCATGATTGTAGATTCGAGTCATGCTTTCTACCGATGAAAGTTAGAACGACAAGGTCATTATCAGCAACAAACAAATGTAAATCCAAATGGTTCAACGCTTTAAGGGCAGCTCAACATTACCAAGAGTGATGACAACAAAGTTTCCCGGCACGAAAATGCTGGGTTGTTGTGGTTTCAAATAAGGGCTACATCAAGTCAACCCAAGAAGAGAGTGTACCAATCCTTTAGTGCAGTCAAGTGACCACTGGAAACCCCTGGATGAAGCAGTAGGACTCCAGGCCGGCCCTCCATCCAAAGATGCTGAAACTTGGATTAAGAAACAGTGCTGCATCTGTGTTACCTTCTCATTTGGTCCCCTTCTTCTCCCAACCTGAGTCTACTGGACTACTTGTTATGGTTATACGTTGACAACTCCAACGACATGACCTCTCACAGCACCAAAGTCGATGTGATAGTCATCCTCCACCGAATATTGGCCGGTGCCTGTGGAAAAGGCGTACTCCTGGTTCCAGACCCGCATAGAGGAGGTGATTGAAACTGAAAGCAGCTAGTTTGAATGGATGGCAGCACTATTAAATAATCAAGTTATATAAATTGATTTTTCAGGAAAGGTTTTTGTAATACCGCTGTTGTTTTCTTTTCTTTAGGGAAACATCTTTATCGTTTAACCCTGTACGTCGAAATTTCTGAAAATGAAAAATTATTGTTTTGATCTATTACATATAAATAAAGAAATAATCAATCTTTTTAGGAATCAAATTTTCTTGATCATATCAGCTATGTTGATCATTACTGTTTATTTTATTATTTTGTATACCAACATCTGTTTTTTTTTGCTACTTATACAAACAATAAATAAATTTGTACTAAGTAGCCAGTTTAATTATGGCTAGGGTAAATATATTCATTTGCTTGGTTCTTTTTTTTTCTTCTTAAATTATAAATCTCAAGTTTTTAAATAGGATTAATTTTATAATTACTTTGTTTTCGTCAATATAGCTTGATTCTACGTATTAATATACTTTACATATACATATATAAACAAATTTGATTCAAACCTCGTCCCTTTTTCATCAAATAAATATTAATTATCACAAGGTAACATAAAGACTTTGTTTTTATTTAGCATTTAGCAAATTTGTGTGGAATGTTTAAAGATAAATTTAAGCAAAGGATCAGAATAATCATATTAAACCAAAAAACTGAAGGAAAGATTGGTGCATCATCAATGAAAATTTGTATAGTATAGAATTGATTGATTTACATGAAAGGTCATATAGGGAACAATATAAGTCCTTTAGTTCAAATATGGCGAAAACTCATAAATTACACAAATATGGCTAAAACTCATAAATTACACAAATATGGCTAAAAGTCATAAATTACACAAATCATCCCAAAAATTTGAATATTTAGACAATATATGACTGAAATATCTCTTTAAAATATTGGGATGGATGGATGGATGAAGAAAAAAAAAAGAATTAATGATTTTCTACTTTTTTTCTTGAACCAGAATTAGGCAGTCTATTGTTTTTTGATTAATCATATATAGAAACCGCAAAAAAGTTATCTTTTTTAAAAATATGTGTTTAATAAACAATTAAGCCTAATAAATATTTAAAACAGATATGTAACTGACATAAATCTTAAGGTGACATAAATTTATTTACATATCTAAAATGTGTTGTTCGTTGAAAATCGACCGTTCAAGGCTAATAAAAAATATTTTCCGTAACTTTCTTCTTGTTTTGATATTTTTCCAATAACTATTTTTAATGTTGATTTACTACATTTTATTGAACTATAAAATCACATAGCATACATACCCTCTGTCTAATTTTTTTTTTTTAATTACGTGCCTTTGTCATGTTTGTTATATTTAATTTTTAACCCTAATTACTTATCGTGAGCAATTGTCTAAAAAAACTGTAAATAATCAAAGTCAACTGAGAAATAAGAGCATCATAACCAAACACTTGGAGCAACACTGAAATTCTGGAGCATTTTGCACGTGGAAAATCACAATCAGAGATCTCTAAAGTGCATGGCTATTGAAGAAAGAAGAGACGAGGTGACTATCAATGGGCTTGATACTGAATTTTACAGTAGCCAGACTACCATGTACCACTTGGTGAAGCAAAACTTAAATCTTAATGCCTACAAGAGAATTCATCATCATTGTTTGAATCTTATGGATCGAATGAAGCGTAAACCTGGGGATAAATACTCTTCGATAAGCTTGAAAAGCAAGATTCTTGGCCTTGTCACAGCCTTTACTATTTTCAATTGACCTTGGTATTTTTAGGCACCTAAAGGAGAAGCTTTCGGGAGTCCAATACACAACAAAGAGCCAAATAAAGGCAACCATCTTCACTACCTGAGCCAACAATAAAGCCTAGCTTTGTAAAGGAATTATGTGGAAAGATTTGAACGAGAATGGAAGTGGTCATTAAGAAAAAAGGTGGCTATATTGATTGAAAATATAATTAAAGTGTCCATTGAATGTATTTAAAAATTAAATTTTCCAAATTTGATGAAAATAAAATATCTGAAAAATAAAATTTTTTGTAATTTTCAAAAAGTGTTGCCTATGAGACGGAGGAGCCTGTTAACCCTTGCCCATCTTACAATTTTTTTATGTTGTCTAATTCTTTCTTTAGAATTGAAGATAGCTGCTTAGTTTTGTGATACGTTTAAGTCGAGTGACCCTTAGATTAGGTTTTACTGTATGTTAATCATGCACAATTAATTCATTTCTGTATAATATTTATATCTAATCATCTATTTTATTGTATTGTATGCCATGAAACATTTTCTATAATAAAATAGAAACATAATAACTAAGGAGGAAGTAAAATCATCATTTTTGAAACATTTCTTATTTTTAACTCTAACTCCCTTCAAAAAATAAGTATATGATATAAAAAACAATTTAAGAAGAGAAAAGAAAGTTTTTGTACATCCTTTATTATGATTAATTCTATAAAAATTCATTGTAATCCAATTTTATATCATTTATAATACACTAACAGAAGGAAAGGGCTTGCAATAAAAAATCATTAAATTTGAATTTCTGGTAGATACATGAGCACTATAAATTATTTTACTGTATTATAACATATTTTAAGAAAAGAAATATATCTTGTAAAGTTGCTATATAATTTTCCCGAAAGTATAATGTGTTCACTACTTACTTTCAGGGTTGTGGAAAAGTTTTGGAACTTTTTTCAAACTTAATAACTCTGTGTAGACTATGAAAATTAGATTTTTGTCCCCTTTTGAGGAAAACATAATGTTTACATCGATTAGAGTTAATTTAAGTTTATCTTTATGTTAAAAAGAACGACAAAGACAAAAGATTGCAACTCTGGTTGCCGCCAAAATGTTCCCAAAAATGGTAATTACTGCCAAATATGGCTCAAAGGTTCTGTCTACCATGTCAAGGAGTGCCTAGATAGAGTTAAATATCTTGGAGTAGCCCCCAGTAGTGTTTGTTGGGGAAAATAGAGTACTATAGCTATATTGAAAGCTTTTAAAGAGTAGCCCGATCTCTCTATGACCTAGATATCCATATAAGTCAATAAGTTGGGGTTGTCTCAATACGAAATCCAACAGTTCCAAGCCTTGGATCAGAGTTTGTAAAAAAGTGAAATATCTGGTTAATTAATGTTTCTTTTATCCTTAATCACCAAATCTAACAAAAAGTATGATACCAAGCCTTCCGAATATGACACTCATATGTTAAGCCCTTAAAAGACTCTGACAGTCATGTCATAGACCTACATCATAATCATCTGCAGTAAGTTCTGCAGCTAACTGAAAGCCGTTATTGCTGCCTTTAGATCATTATTATAAGTATTATAATTAATTTTATTAATATTAAATTTATACTAAATATTTCATCAATGATTAATTCGTTCATTATAGTTTCAAAAGTTTGCACCATTGATTATTTTGTTCATTTTCGTCTCTAAATTTTTTGAATTACCTGGTATGTATGTGTAAAAATGATATCTATTATCAAGTACTGGATAAAATTCTACATCATTCAAGAGTGCATTTTTCATAGAGAGTGTTAGTTAAATTACCTGAAGACAACATATATTATTTAAAATTTTAATTTATTCTCTTTTAAAAAACTATTTACTTTTTACACAAAATGATAACTGCTCTAGATTAAAAATATTCATTGTTGATAATAACTTATATTGAATAAATTTCAAATTACCCAGATACATATTTTCGGACATTGTCCTTTATAAAGTACCCATAAATAATAATAATCAAATAAAAAAGTATTATTATTTTTTGCCACAAAATTGAATTTTTTTCCATTATTTTGAAGAAATCAGTTTATGCAAATTTACTTTTTCTACATTGTCATAAATTGAATTTTCGACGAATGTATTTTAATACTTTTTTTTACATACTATGGGCAAAAAAAATATTTTGTCTTGCTTGTTAGATTCTTTTTACGTGATAAAGCAAGTAGTTTATCATTGAGGCTCTAGAAACCACACAAGAACATATATACACTCAAGATATGTTCTTAATTTTTCAATCAAAATGTAAGGAGGAATATTATCAAAAATGTTAATTTTTGATACAAAATATAGCAATGTAAAGCCTCTAAATGTAATTCTTTAGAAATAGATTTTATTCAAATAAGATAGTCATACCATATGTCAAATTTAAGTTTATTCTGAAGATTGGGTTTCAATCCTTATTATCGACTTGTTCCTGAAGACATTGTGAACAAATTTTTTTTTTTTTTCTGGTGAATTTTAACTAAGATCGACATTTTTTATCAATATAGCCTCCTTCAGCCTCAATGAAGTCTTAGAACCTCTTCTTGAAGGTGATACAAGCCTTATATATGTAGTCTTCAGACAAGCCACCCAATGCAGCCTTAATGGCGGACTCTAAAGATCCAACAGACCAGTGAGGTTGGTTACAGGTAGCTCCCTTGACCATTGCTTTGAAAGAATCATCCAAAAAAAATTAAATCGGAGGAAGTGGAAGGGGACATGTTCTTGGATAAATTCCAAAGAAGCTTGGTTCTAGACAACTTCTTTACCTTTGTGGCCGTAATGACATGTTTTTTTTTCTTATTCCTGAATTTTGCTCATAAGTGATCTTTAATAATCCTTCGAAGAGTAACCTAACACACATTAATCTTCTTGGCCATACTGCAAATGTATGAATTATATATTTGATTATTTTGAAATTTCATGACTATTTACAGGCAACAATTTTATTTTATTGTTAAATTTACAACATAAAGGACTTAATTTGAATTAGTACATATATTTCAAACATTATCATCTTCATTTTATATCAAAAAACAATGTGAAACTATGTCCTTCGAACATTTTGAAAGAAAAACTAATTAAAGAATATGGAACGACGTAGATCAATGGGAAATGCACTCGTTAGAAATTATTCACTTGATCTTATTGTGCGTAGGTTTGCACCCCTGTCCTTCTTAGAGAATGAAATATATTTCAAAGAAGATTCCAGAGTGAGATGAAGCAAATGCAATACTATAATGTTTAAAAATACTTAATTAGTATATCTCCATCTCCCAAATTAAATAAACATTAAGAAAAATGAAGAACCAGTCTAAAGGATATTCAATATTTAGGTAAAAATCTTTTTTATAATGTATGAATTTCACCTTTTATTTGGATATGATGGATTATATTACATGTAGTTTTAATATTAAAGTGTATCAAATGTTTTTTTGTTATTTTGCAAAAAAAAAAATGCATCACTTAAGTCAAAAAAGACGTATATTGTGCGTGTAGTAATGAATCAAAAGGGTAATAGCTGTTTCATATATTTATAATAGTTACTTAGGCGTTTATACCTAGACTTGGGAGTAAATTATTATCAATCTTTTATACAAATATAAGAAAGGTTGGGGAAAGTTGCAACCGGCTATTTTTTTTTTCAAACTTCAAGGCAAGGCCACAAAATTTATTAAAAAACTGTAGTATGAGGCAGCGTTTACAAAAAGTATATATGTCGTGAGGGACATATTCTAACCCTGTCATAAAGGGAGGAAAAGGTCACCCGAACTAATGATTTTAGCAAACTAAAACAGAAGCCTCCGTATAAAGATCTTTTCTGTTTATTCTCAGATAAGAAACATTTCTGTCAAACCAAGAAGCATAACTCTAAAACAATATATGGTTAGTAAATAGAACTAATAACGTCCCTAGAATCATGAGGGTCAAGTACCTACAGAAACGTCCCTGTGAGTACTTGGCCTCCTAAATCTTCAAAATTGAAACCTTAGGACTATTTTGCCTGAGGCCTTGTTAAACTAGTTTTCAATTAAGGTACTTATATCCCCACAAAATCTAAGATAGCATGGATAAGGAGACAATTTCAGACTTTAACCATTCTAAAAAGGCAGTTGGACGTTTTTGGGGACATTGTGAATGTGTAGTAAATGTGATTTTATTGATTGAATGTCAAACTTATGTTATAATATAAATATGAAAAAATTGGTTAAGAAACAAAGTCAGAACAGTGTATTACTTTTTTGTTTCAGCTTGTGAATCTTTGAATGAACCATCCTTTATAATCATAATATAAATATGAATGTGCTATAGATTGCGAACTAATAAGTTAAAAGTGTTGCAACTTGATTCGGTCTTCCTTATTTATATTGATAAATGAGTTTTTGAACAATTCGACAATTTTAAACATACAAAATTAGTTATGGATCATTAATCATCAAACCGATAGTTATGAAAATAATTGTATTGCTAAAGTATTGAATCATCAAAAAGTGATAATTTACAAGTTTTTTTTCTTTCAAAAAATAATCTTAGCGTTTCAAGGTGTTAAATTGAGAAAATCATTCATTATAAAAAAGTTTATAAAACCATTGCTTTCTAATCAATACTATAAGAGTTTTGAGTCTGTATAAAAAAAAATTATAGTATTTTCTTCTTCTTTGTCTTTAAAAAATAACAAGGACTCTAATTTTTAATCACAATCCCATTTTTTAGATTTCCATAGATGAAATAAAGATCTTGATTAAGTTCTGTATTTATATACTGATATATTTGATATTACTTTTCATCTCTACATTTGCTAATAAATATAGAAACACAAGCTAAATATTTCTTTTTTTCAATCAAAACTCTTTAGTGTTCATAAAATCCTAGACTAGTCATAAACGGTTCTACCTTTTTCTCAACCAAATTTATTCCATCTTTAAAATTATTTTAGTAAGCCCCTAACAACACCATCTGGACCAAAATATCGTTCCAAAACGTTCAAATAATAACTTAAGATCGAACAAATAAAATCGATCAATGTTTGAGTAAAAAAACTAGTGAGGACTATATAGTATATCCGCATAGTAACTCGTCTTCTTCGAGGATCCAATCTGCTCCCCGATGACCTTTTGATATAAATTCACTCGGAGGAGCCTTGTTATCTAAATCCTCTTTATGACGTGTGTGATAATGGTAGCAAGTATGACAATGTTTTTTCTTAACAATCGACAGCTAATTATGCTTTTCTACAACATTACAAATAGAAAAATTGTAAAAAGTAACTCTTAACCTCTCAAAATTTAAATAATAAAGATATTTAAATACTAATATTTGCCCGATTCGTACACATAACTCAAAAAAAAAACATTGAAAAGGAGCTAAATGTTTATTTTTTTCTGCAGAATTATTGAAAAGGTACAAAAATAGTTAAATAAATAATTTCTAATCTCTAAAATATACATTTCGACTAATTACTACTCCATAAAATAATCCGAAAGTGGAGGTAAATAAAATAAAATAACAAAAGATTAATTCTTATAATATATATTAGCTAATCAATCCATTATTGGAATTGCCTACATTAGGAAACTAAAAACTTTACGTTAATTCTAGCAAAGGATTAGACGGCGTTACTCGGTTGAAGAGGAACAGGAAATCACTTTGACAAATGATGCAATTACTTTTTAATGTTTAGACCCCTTCGGCACGGCCCAGCATTATATTCTATGTATTATTATGACTTTATCAATTTTATAAAATTGAACTATAAAATATAAATGACATACCAACATATATGCATAAAAAAATATCCAAATAAAAAATCGAATTTTTATTTTTGGCAAAAAATTTCCAAATCGAAATTTGTAAAGAAAAATGCAAAAAAACTTTTTGTTAATAATTATACAAAAAAAGGTAAAATATAGCATTTGTTTGTATTGTAAAGAGAAATACAAACCTACCGATACTTTTTTGTACTTGCAAACACATAAAAAATTTAGGAGAGTAATTTTGTCAAAAAGTAACCCTCGTTAACTGGTTCATTTTTGAAAATATTGCTTTCTAAATAAACGCATAATGGCGTGTAGACACAAGCACTAGTGACTTAATAGTAATGGCGCCTTCCTTCAAGGGCTACTTTATAACACAAACCCTTTTGTTGTAGTCGCCAAGTGCTTTAATGGCCTTTCCACTCGGCTTCTTTGTAATGTAGTGGGGTCATCTTTGGATTTTTCTTCTGACTGCGTAAGTCCAGTGTAGTGGTCTAACTTCAGAAGTAAAACTTGACAAGTTTGTTCACGTATTTAGAGGTAAGGACTTTTTTAGCATCATTACCTTGCCATCTCGATCCCTTACTCATAATTTTTTTTTCAAAAGTTCAATTGTTTTCTTTTTGATCGAATCACAACCACATTTGCTTTTCTCACTCGCTTCCTAAGCTCACCAAAAGTTAAAGTAAGACTCACACGAATAAAAGAGAAATTCTAGCAGATCAGTGAGTGTGATGAAGTCAATATTTGTATTTCCCGTTGTATCAAATAGCGAAGTTATATCACTGAAGATCTTTTAAACTAGTTGAAATTACCACTTAACGAAACTTGTTTTGAATGATTTCTTGAGCTATTTCTAGCAGATGTTATAAATTTCCTAGGCAACTATTTGAAAAAAAAAAACACACATATCTTAAATATTGGCTCGTGTGAATAAATTCCCCATTGTGAGACACTAATTTATTGTATATAAATACTCCTATACATATAATTCAGCTCTATACTTGCATACTAGAGCCATTTTATGACTAAATTTAAAGTTTATTAGTATATAACTAGAAATACAAAAGGGCTGAAATTTATAAGGAAAAAAAAGTATGGATTAGAAAGTTTTTTTTTTGTTGACTAAATATTATTTTAAATCCACAGTTTACAGGGACATAACTTCCTTTTTTCAAAAGACAATAAGAGAAGTTGTATAAATTTATCAATTCGAAAAGTTTTTTTTATAAAATAATAAATATTTCAAGTTTTATTTTACACAGTTTTGAAAATCCTGTGAGGTTAGTGACGTCCCCATACTCTTAACCATGGCATTTAAATACCCAGTATTTTTCTGATCTTTTTGTTTCTCATCAAACTACTTTTCAAAAAATTGTTTAATCAAGCTTATTATATAATGCTAAAGATGCAAAGTTGAACAACTTGTTTTTATATGTGAATAAATGTTTAAAAATTAAAGAACTATTTTGTGACTCTGAATAGCTCTTCACATTGATGGCTTTATGAAAAATTTAATTTCAATTACCCCATTTTGACAATTTATAATTTTTGGATAGCACAAGATATGATGGCATCAATATCCGTGGAGTTATTTGCCTTGATTTTTCAACATTTCAAAAATTAAAAATCGTTTTTGAATAGAAAATTTATAAATTAACTGAGGATTTTTGCAATAATAAAAATCAAAAACTAAATTGCAATTAGTTTAATTTTATAAAATAATTTGTCAATCCATTTTTTTGAATATTTATTTTTAACAAAATACACACGTTCTTGAATAAACCAATGCAACTGCCTGTATTTTCAAGAAAACTTATAATAAATCCAGGGCGACCCTGCTTTGACATATGCAACTTGATTGTCACTCATTAAAAAGCAATTAACATACAACATGTTAAAGATAGTTACACCTTATTATTTATGTATATTGGAGCTTTAAAACTTATTTGGTAGAAACGGCGTTGAAATGATCCGATTTCCTGAAAGGTCGTGGGACATACATATTTATATGTAAATACTTGAATATAAGTTTGCGTAGGAACAAATGTATCTAGACACCCACCCTGTAAATTTCATAGTATCACGTTGTATCATGGAAAAGAAAGTAGTTTTTTTTTTTTCAAGAAAGCCATGTTTATAAAAATATATACAAAAACATACTTTTATTATGATCATTTTTTTGAAGAAAAACTAATTTATACGAAAATATTCAAATGTTTACCTAACTTATTTTTAACATAAAACATAATTAAGATCATCAAATTGACATAAATAAATAAATGCAAGTAAGTCATGATTATTTTCTTGGGATTAAAAACCTTGTAATTAAACCTAGTAAAAAAACCACTCGTATGATTTTTATTTATAAACAACATTGTCATTTTCATCATATTGTTGATAAAAATGTGAGTGATAAGGAAAAAAATCTAAAATTTTGTCAACAGTCAGTGTTTTCTTATAAGAAAGAATAACAACTAATAAATCACTATGCTTATGGCAACAGGTTGATTTTTTAACCATCAAATTTAAGAATGAAAATAAGGTCTACAAAATTAATAAAGATTAAAAAATAATTTAGAGCAACAACAAGAAACCTCCAAAAACATTTTCAATTGAAACTTTATATTTAGAACCTATACTTTACAAGATATTTATCTTTACAAGAACTTTACATAACTTTGAATTAAATATTATTCTCGATCTGAAACAAACTCTTAAGTAATATGACGCCCCAGTTGTTAATTTCTTCTTTTCTTTATTAATTATATTATATATAGTATTCCGTGGGGCAGATTATCAAGAACTATTAAAGAATATTTCACGTAGATTGAAATATTCATACTAATTTGTATTGATTAATTAATTAACCTATTGCCTAGAATGAGTTAAAAACAAGTCTATGCAGCTAGTCGATACTCTCATTAATTTGACAGGATAGGATAAATCCATAAAAACATTCCCATATTCATAAAAATTAGATAATGTTATGAAAGTATAAAAAGTTTAATTATTACCCTAAAACTTTCTATTTTACTTAATTAAAAAAAAAAAAACAGATTTAAAAATAGAAAATTTTATGCATGATTTGTACTAGGTCCTAAAATGTCTTAAATTCTACAATATTTAGTTTGTAACAACTAATTACGTCGTCGCTATATTAACATTCCGATGAAAAAAGTTAAAATTATTTGTAAATAATTTTCTTTGTGATCAAGGCAGTGTTAGTTTTTGGATTTTTCTTACTGTTATTCACCACATTTTGTCTCTTTTTCGTTTAATTTCGTCACATTTTGTGTCCCCTGTAAATGGTTGTTGTCTAGTTTCGTCATCTTTTGTGTCTTCTTTATTTTGACTTTGTTTCATTTAATGACAATTCGTGTTGCCTTTGTTCAGTATAAATTTTATTTGTTTAGTCATATTTTTTGTCACTGTAATAGTATTTTATCTATGAGAAATAAATATTTAAATACAGTAAAAAAACGACTAAGATTATCATTTTTTTCTAAGCTTAGAAGTTACTTCTTAAGCATGTTTGTTTTAATTCCTTACCTTTTCTTATATCTTAGTCATGTTTTATTAAATTTGGTACTGTATTCGTCAATATTTCGTGAAATCAAGTCTCCTTTTCCTTTTGTCTATCGATAATTTTTTTTTGTCTTAGTCAGACAAAACATTAAATAACTTTTTTAGTCTAGCCATTATTATTATGTCAAAATCATTCATAGACGAATTTACATAACCTTGTTTTATCACACAAAATCCACACTAATAAAAAATCCAACACAACTGGAATCATATATTAACTTAAATTACTTTTCGAAAAGTAAAACTTTGAGATTTGAAGAAAAAAATTAATTGAAATAATCTTTAACATAAAAAATGTTTTTATGACTTGAAAAGTAAATTAACGAAGAAAAAAAATTTAAAAAAAATCTCATCTTCAATTATGAGTCAAAAATGATAATTGTTTCATTAGAAAAAAAAAAATATAAGAAAACAATACTTTTTATTGTAATTTTTAAATAAAATATATTATTCCTAATATTTATCTCCCTCCTTTTTTTAATTACTTTAGTGCATACTACTTATTATCTCAAAATGTAAGTAGGCTTTTACTTTTTAATTTAATGATCAAATCTCATCTTGCAACGATGTACTTTTATCTTCATCAATATAAATGTTGTGTACAAGTTACACTTTTGCACTAGTTGCAATCCATAAATGAGATGTACAAATTTAAATGAAGAATTGACAGTGGCTCAAATGAGAAATAAGGTAATAATTGTATATTTCATGAATGTTCTATAAATTAATTGTTCATTTTTTGACTATTTCAATACAAATCACTAAAATATCTGTATTCTATGCACATTAAAAATTTTAAATGCCCACAGTTATGTTACTCATAAATACATACATACTAACCAAATTATATTATTTTATCAAAATGAATGACCAATTTTGTAAGTAGTTATGTATTTGGAATATAAAAATTGCAACTTTTACAGACATTGAAACTTGCATACAGACTTATTATCTCGAAATTTACATTGAGTTGGGTTTTTTTGTTTGATTTGAATAAAGTTGAAATGTCCAATGACTAATTATTGGAAGACTTATTAACTCAATTTTTAAATCTGTAAATCTCTTAACTAATGGATGCAGGTAAAACAACATTTTATACATTTTGAGTTTATTAGTTATGTTAAAAAATATTATGGTCACTGTGGGCCTATTTTGGAACTGAAATATCCCAAACATAATGTCTTTCTGGTTTTTATTTAATCTTCACTTGTGAACAACCTTTTTTGACCTAGTTAATGAACTGGGGTTAAAGGTTAATTTTTAAGCGAATTTCACTACATGATTCACAGTTGACAGAAACTCAAAATTGTGCTATTTAAATTTATACTATTTTTGTAACTATTTCATCAATTTTTTACTATATATATGACATATTTATTACTTTTCACAAATTTCAGTCACTTAACATGTTCTTATTAAATTAGAATAGATTTAATATGATGTATACAATGGCAGCTGATATTAGATTAATAACAACGCTTATACTTTAAATTGTGAAAAAGGAAATAGGAAAAACAAAAAAATTACTTAAAACAAACAAATTTATAAAACATATAATAAAAATTTCCGGCTATAAAATTTTGGATAATTATATTTGAAGCAGTTTAAAAAAAAGTGGTTAAAAAAATCCCAGTTTATTAAACAAGGGTTCATTTTTTTAATAATAACATACAATAAATAACTTACACCTAAATTGTATTACATATGGTGCAGTACGCCATAAAAAGTTGTTTAAATGGTACTTTTTTTAAGATTACCAAAAATATAAACCTTATAGAAAATATATTTTTTATTATTATACATTGAAAAACGTTTCTTTTAAACCAATGGACACTATACATACTACAAAAGTATTTTATGTATGATTTTCATAAAAATCATTTAAAAGATAAACAACTATTTAAGTTCAACAGGATTGTTTATTCATTCAGACAGCTATTTTTTATTTTAACTTATAGTTACTATTTTTAAGCAGAAATGACATTCTTTGGAAAGATTATAAAATTTAGATACTTCCTGGGTCCAGTTTTACCTGTTTTAAATTAATAAATATTGCTCCCAAATTATATTCTTTAATTTTTGTATCAAGAAACTGAATAATTTTTGACTCTTTGTCTCATCAACCATAAAATACTCAACTTGTAAGTAAAATCTTAAGCACACTCTCTAAAAATGGTGTAAGAGAACTGAGAAATTAAATAATGACATTACCTAAGTTTAAGAAGCCATATGCGAACAATTTGTCATATTTGATGTAAAAAAACACACATTTATCTGATCAAATAGTCGAACATATTTGTACAAATATAGGATAGAATTGATTTTGGAATTATGTAATTGAATAAAAACTGTTATTTATGAATTTGACGGGCTTGATTTATTTATATAGATATAAATTTGACTATTTACATATAATAACTACTTTTTTCATAAAATATAGTAAATGGCATCATGAGCTTATGTTACATCATTGTATTAATATATTAGTTCCTCTACCTGATTTGTAGAGGGTGTGCTTAAGCAATCACATTCAGGTTTCTTGAATTATATGTCTCAATATCACAAAAAAAAAAAAAAGAATAATAAGAAGCAATAAAATGTACACATGTTTTTATCCAAATATTTGATAAATTGCCTCAATTTAACTTCTTTGAGATCTACATATGTTATGAATATATGTGCAATTGATCCAATACATATTTGTAATCTTTTATGGTATCAAAATCAGAAGTCAATCAAAATTACATTAAGTTTAATAACTTATGTGCTTAAAAAGCTACGCATTTTTATATTATATACACATTTTTTTCAATATCAAACTAAATATGATATATCAATATATATTTTGCTTAAATGATTTAGAATTTGATGAAAAAAAAACATGAAGTATACACAACTCCAGCATATATTTATCAATAATAATATTAAAATACATTCATACATCAAAATGAAACTAAACTTTTATCAATATATTTCTATTTATGTAACCCCATATTATTTTAAATAAATATATAAACTTACTATTTTATTTGTATCAATATTGGACATAATATATACATTGTAAGTAGCTTTAAAATATTTAATTTTTGTCTCTCTGAATAACAAACAAAGTTTTCTATTGTCCCTTTGTTACTTTCTTTTCAAATCTTTGCCTTTTATGGAATAAACTAAGATATTTACGAGGATATAAATGATTAAATTTGTAATATAGAGTGATGTAGCTTAATAGACAACGCACACGGGAGATTTTATTTTCTTGAACTCAATGTGAGTATTTTCGAGGATCAGTCGCTTCTAGAGGAGGAAGTATAGTTCATTCATGTGGACTTCAATGACAATTTGTATAGAGTAATTATAATACTTTATAATGCTTATTAATACATAATCAGTACTAATCCATCTTACCAATAAAGGGAATATTAGAAGAAAAAAAAACCCAAATATTTATTAGACATTAGCAGGTATGAGATGAAAAGAAAAACATAACCAAATTCTATATGGTGAAAAAATAAATGTGCAAAAATTAGTTTGAGGTCGATCCTCAATTCTATTCCGAGTGCAAGAAGAACAAATTTGGGCAAATGATCATTGTTGTTCTCCATCTTTTATGAGATTGTGCACTAAATACTACTTTGCTCTTACATGTTTTGTCTCAATAATTAAATAATAATGTTATCAGTTTTGTAAAATAAAAACTCTGTTCAGACAGCCATATATAAAATTCCAATCCTACTCTATCATAAATATTTTTTACACCTTTATGTATAGGATCGATTTACGTTGCTTTGATTAAATGATATTCGACTTTAATTTCTTATATATACCTTGCATCCTTTTTTTTTTTTTTTTAAACCTTTTTGTTGTATCTGAGCTTTATATATGAACATGAAGAAAAAAAAAAGGATAGTGAGTAAATAAAGATGGAAAAGTGGTTATAAGGACGAAAGAGAAAGAAATATTGATAAAAATAATATTATTACCCGTTATATTAAAAAGAAATTGAAAATTAATGTAATCCTCTTGATATGTTAAAGAATTTTTGGGAGAAGAGAAGCAAAGCTTCCATGACGTCTCATTAAATTAGCTGCGAGGAGATATGAAAAGAAGAAAATAAACAAAAACACCACTCTGAATATAGCTATGATACAAACAGAAACTACTATGATGTTGATCATAACAATGTATTACTAAAAAGTCGTGATCTTAGTTAGGCTCTAGGAAAGGTAAGAAACTCAACCAATAAAAAAATGTCTTAGCAGTAAAGGTCAAACATTCAATATACAATAAAATAAAAAAGCGGTTAATATAAAATGTGGCAAAATTTTCACGAGGCAAAATTTCCGTTTAAAATTACTCACGATAAAAATTTTTGTTTAAAATTACGTAAAACCATTAATTCAATACTGTGTACAAAATTTTTATCGTTAATTAGGATGTATCTTTTGACAATGATACTTGGTTAGGTCAGATGTCTTTTGACTATTTGGGAAAGATAGTTAAATTTACGTCTTGAATCGCTCTGCAATTAATTTTTTTCGCTGAAATAAAATCATTTGATTATATATATAGTCTACAATGAAATTTAATCGTCTACTTATATGAATTTGAAATCATATTTTATTTATTTTTCAGAAAAGACAATACATTTATAATATAGTGAAAATAAATCGAAATATCTTAATGATACATTCTTTATAGCAGATACATATGAATTTTGTAAGTATAATTAATTTAGCATGTAGTAATTATTTAACAAATGACGTGTCTTTTATATTAACAAATGCGAGTCCGTTTGTCAGATCAAATATACTGTTTGTAATTTTAATTAGGAAGTCCTATAAAAATTTGTTAATATCTCAAATAAATTTTGAAATGCAAATCACAATCTTTCTTGATTTTTTGTTACTTGTGCAATATTGCCAAAGTGTGAAAAAATTCTCATGAATCAAACGTATTCTAGTAAACCTTTACTTCAAATAGAAAAGTGACAAATGCTAGGAAAGGATCTTAAAGCTGTTTATAGGACTCAAATCATCCATAAACTTTTAATGGAATTTTTATTTTTTGGACCAAGCACTTATATAGCATTTTGCTTCATTTCAATAATCTGGATTACTGCAGATAAATTGCAGATTTATGTCGTGAATTGTTCTGAACTTTTATATATTTTGAGAGTAAACAAGGAACGACTATCAGAGGAATTGACAAAACTTCAGCCCGGCTATATAAATAAAGTTTGGCATTTTAATTTCAGATGAAGGGCGTTGTTAAGGACAAAGGGTTTTATATGTATTGTATTAAGTATGAACTTGATGTTCATTCTTCAATGTGTCAAAATATCAAATGTCAAATAATAAATGTTGAAAGGCTAAGTACATAATATTTTATTCATAAAAAGTGAGTCATAATTCAATATATATCTGTATTTGAAGATTTAATTATAAATTAGTATTAAATTAAAAATATCATCTCCTTTAATACGGACATGAATATGTTTATAAAGTCTCATTTCCTGTTGTATTAAAATCATTAACAAAAAGTCTCATTTTCCTCCTTCAAGGTATTCGTAATGAATCGTTGTCGTTTTTATTATAATTATTTTTTTAATTTAAAAAGACCAGAGTTTTCAAAAATTCTACTTATCTCCTGAACATCATTTAAGCAAGTATTTTTGTTTTTAATGTTTCTTTTATTTTGTAGTCTGCTGTGCAGAAACATATATTTTTTTTCACTATGTCATTTGAATTTGTCAGTTTAAAAAACAGGATAATTCAGTAACAAGTAATGTATATAAATATTAAGGTAGAAAAGTAAAGAATAATTTCTAATCATTTGATTTAAAAATAAATTCAATTTTTCGTTTTTTTTAACTTCAATTTGATAATTTTTTTTTTAATAAACTTCAATTTAATAAAAGCAAAACGATATTTGTTAAATTTTTTCAAATAAATATTATTGTATATCTTTGGTAAAAATTACATTTATACATGACATGACGCTTCATTTAATTAAATTCATTTTAAATATTAATTATCAATTGAGGGTAACATTACAATTTTCAGTGATTAAAATTACATATTTATTCTGTACTCAAGGAAGATCCTGTCATTTATTGGAGTTATTGGGCATTAATGAACTGACCAAAAGAGATTCAAATTTTCCTTAATAAACACATTGAGACCAAAATTTATCAGTTTTTTCCCGAATTTAAACAACTCCTTCTATTTGAATGATTTTTTTTCAAAAAAATAAATTGAAGTTATATTTATCTTAATTTGTGCATACTTTGTTAGACTAATACTTAAAAATTAAGTATTTCCATCAAAAAAGTATGCCAGATAATTAATTTACAAGAAAGACTCTGAATTGTTGTTCAAACATGATAAAATTAATCAAGCCTACCTTCCATCGAAATAATTTTAAAAAAATATTTCTACAAGTCTTAAACTTTGTACTCATATTCTCCTGTTACTTTTTTAAATATATCGTTTAAGATAAAAAAAAGTAAGTTTATTAATTATAAAAGGAAAAAATTTCGTAACAATACACTAAAAATATTAGGCGTACTATTTTTGTGATTATTAATAAAAAATAATTTACAAATATTTATTTAAAAGTACTTAATCTCAAAAATATATAAATGTAAAGTATTACTTTGATCATCATGACCATCGTTAGCAAAAACAAAAATTAAACTAATTTAAATTTTAACGAAAATCTGAAATGTTGAAACTGGTATAAGTAACCATGTAGAAAAATCTATACTTTTGTCTATAGATATCATATCTATGGATGTGTAAAAAGTCGAAATTCTTATGAGTATTAATCTCAAAAGAAAAATATATGTTGCCTACTATGCTGGATAACCTATCTGCTGACAGAGGTCATTATAAAAAATATAGTGGTTCTTGCTCGCTTATAATCAATTAGAACATTATATTAACTCTTCGTATACCCTTCTTATATTTAGAAATACTATCAGGAAATTGAACGGTCTCTAAAATTTTGTTATCAGTAAAATATTCTATTGGTTACTCTACTAGCAAGAGATTAATTTTTTAACCAACTAATATCAAAATGAAATAAATTTTAAGAAAATGATTAAAAATTGATTTTTAACAACATTAAAAAAACCTTTTCAATTGAAATCTAATATGTGGGCCTTATCCTTCAATAGACATTTGCATTTTCTTAGAAGTCATAATTTTCATTTGAACAACACTCTCGATTCAAGCTGGACTCTTGAGTAAATAATTTATACTTTTCTTTTTTATATAGTATTCAGTAAAGTACTGCAGAAAACAGATAATCAAAAACTAATTAACTAATGCTGAATGTAGATTGAAAAATTAATATTAGAATGTATTGCTTAATTAATTAACTTATTGCTTGGAATGGGTATATATGAGATAATATAAATAATGGGTTTTATATAGGGAAATTCTTAATTTTTTTCTTTTTTTTCCATAAATTTTTATCTCTAATGAAATCAAAACGGTGATGTCATGAGATTCGGACTCGACAATTTCCATTATTTTATCTACATTTTTCTACAAGTCGCCTTCCAGAAAGTGGTGCATCTTTGACATCAAAATTAGCGAAACGGAATTAACGAAAACAAAATTGGACTTCATCTATCAAGACCAAAAAGATAAATTTATAGGCGCTTGGCTTATGTTTTTGCATTTTTCGAAGAAAAACTGTAAGATCAGTTGTTTTTTCTCTTTGATGGTGCCCATCTTTGACGTCCGTTTTCCAACAATACAAAGTCAAATAATCAGAAATATCCCAAATACTTTTTTTTTCGCACAAAATCTTATCTTTTATAACGCCATCCAACCTAAACCAACTGTACTTATACAACTAAAGCCATCTATTCAAAAAATAATGGATTTATTTTTACTAAGCCAATTATGTTTCGGAATATTTTGAAAGGGGTAAATATCAAGAGTCTCATTATGCCAAAATATGCAAATTTTAAATGTTTATATATAATGTTTTCATTTTTTTTCTGCAGATAAAAGTAAGTAATAAAAAAATACTTTAAAAACGTGCATATTTACATTTGCCAAACTTTTTACGCAAATTCTACTTAATATTATTTATGTTGAATTACTAAATATTATTAATAATGATATTATCTTAAAATTTATGACTCTTTGCAGAGGATGTATCTAATCATTCTAAATCAAATTGTGTATTTCATGTATTGTCGTTAGATATTAAACCTGCATTACAGATGCAAATAAAAACCAACAGTTCATAATTCATGCTAAAAATTGTAGAAACTATTTCTATATGGTAGAAAATAACTTTAGAATGACATTGGGACCTGTTGTTTTGACATAATTTGACAAGTTTGAACAAGTAGTTACGTTAGTGCTATATAATGCGTTGACTCATTGAAACTTGAGCATACATTATAACTATTGATCAGTAAAGATGTCTAGGAGAACTTCAAACGTTACTTTGTCTGATGAGCAAGTTAAATAATTACTATTTAGTGAATCTGGCGACGAGGATGAGGATTCCGACTTCAATAATGATTAATTTATACAGAACGATTCTGAATTTTCAACTTCTTCTGAGGATGACACTCTCTGTTTTGTACAAATTTAATTCTCAGGTAAATTAGTATAATTGTTTATTTGAAACAAGACTTAATTAGTTTATAAAAAAAATACAATACCCCCCCCCCCTTATGTACATATAAATGTATATTTGGTTAGAATGGTTATTTTCCTTAATTCACAGATCATTGCCAGTGATCCGAATAAAGATATATATTCAAATGATAGTAGTTTTCAATACCACGATGAAACAACATAGTTTGAGCCTTTAACGTCAACAACGACCTCAGAAATAGGATCAGGTCTTGTTTGGCAGATTTCACAATTCCTCCTGGATTCAAAATATCAGCTCAGATTTTGTGTTGCTCAACTGAGCCTTACACAAATAAGTCCATATGGTTGTTGTCCCATGAGCATTGAGGCAAACACTAGATACAACCAGGTAAGAAAAAATCAGCGTGGTTTATGCAGTGTAGGATAGAAGTGAATCTTGTTGCTATACCAAAGGCCTCCATACTACAACTTCCTCAATCCAGGAATTGGCATGCTCTTCTAGGACCTTGATATGCTCATTTGCATTGACTTTGAGGTTACTGAGGAAATCCTGAACTTGCTGGCAGTTTGACCTCATCTTGTGATGAGTTCGCCTAACTGTTGATTCATAATCACCTTTCAACTCTTTATACAATAGACCAATGAAGGTTTAAGGAGTCTTGTCCAACACGAATCACAACAAGAACACTCTGCCTTTTTCACGACTCTGGAATAAATAGTTTGTTGATTGATGTCATTTCTTTTTAACCGACGCTAATTATTTATGATTATTCTTCAAAACAACAACCATCGTCCTTCTTACACAGTTGTTGCAGGGGTAAAAACTTTGTTTTTAAACAACAGTTGCATGCTCCATATCTATATTAAAAAAATACGGGAAAAATAAAACTATGAGTTATACATTTTGTCCTATTTTAAATGAACTTATTATATTTAGTGTCTCTAACTTCTGATATAAGAAAAATTTATCCAACCAACTATAATTAATTTTTTTTTAAATTTGTATCAAATACATAAGCCAAAATTTTAAACTGACGGAAATAAATATTTTTTTCTTTTTTGAGGGGAAAACAATTAATTTATGCGAGAGTCAATTAAATGCTTTCATTTTTTAGAAGATTATCCGGCAAGTATTACAAGCGTTAATTCTTGTTTATCTAGAAGGGTGTCTATGAAAAATTGTTAATTTTATTCGGCCAAATACTTTTCATAAATAAAGGTGTAATGTACAGTAAACCCATTCTCTAAAAATGGAATTGTATTGAAAAATTTTTAAATGAGAGACATTGAGGAAAACTGATAATAATATTTGCACAGGTCTTCACAATATATGGCCCCAAAAGTAATCGTGGTTTTAGTGCAGCCAATTGGTAATTTTTGCAATTAACAAAAAGATTACAATGATAAAATTACAAAACGTTTGTGCTATATAAGTATACAGCCTGTAAGCCTTCATTTTACTGAAGGTAAGATAAATCCTTTAATGAAAAAATTCATTGAAAGGGCATTATAAACCCCAAAATATGCTCAAATTGACCAAAATATTGCAGATATTCCGATACGAATCTGCAGACGAAAAAAATTGTAACTATTCTACCAAAAAAATATATCGCATCTTTATTTTTAAATGCTAGAAATTGAAACATTCACTTTTGATTTAAAAAGTAATTTTTAGAATGGCTGAAGGCTTAAGACCTTAATAACAAACTAAAAGTTTCTTGCAGAGGTACCATTACATGGTACAATATTCTTCTGTAATTTTGAGCAAAATTTCCCAACCTATTTGATGTTTGGTGCTCAACTTTTTTAATATTTATATTTTTGGGACTATAATATGAATGTATTTATAAAAAAATACTTTGTAGAATAATTTATTACAAGCAAAAACGCTTGAAGCGAAAATATCCAATAATATAAAAACAAAATATAGCAATTATAGTATTACTTTTTTTTACTTTTCTTCTGAACATTTAAATTTTTAAACGGGGTTTCTCAAAAGACAATTGATAAAAATTGTTGCTGTTTAAATGTAAGTATTGCTTCGATCAGAGATATTGTACATCTTAATGTACAGATGTTATAATTAATTAACACTACTCGTTTTTTAAAAACTACGAAGAATATGCTTCCGACCTTAAATCAAGATTATCTTTTTTTTTTCCTTACTTTTCTTAATTTATTTTAACAATAGCTCATTTATTTTTTAGCACTTAGAAAAGGAAGTTATCCTAAATGTTTTTTTGCTTTGTTATGTTGTATTTTCCTACATAATTTAAAGAAAATATAATGCTCCAAACTACAAAATATTCCCTTTAATGCTTGAATTATAAATAACTAAGCCAGGATTTTTTTCTATGTGTTTTTATACATATTTAGTGATGTATAAAAAGAATATTAGCAAAAGTTACTTCTAAATTTAACCTTATAGGAAATATTCATCTGACAACTAGAGTGTTTTTCATGCCTTTGGTATCCTACGATTAACATACTGTCTTTCAATTATTACTTACAAGTTTTATTTATAGTTTCTAAAATTAAATAAGATCTAAAGCATGTTACAGTATATTTGTATAATAGCTACTAAAGCATCCAGGTCACAACGCTACAATACAATGCTGGCACACATATTTAGTTCTTCGGGTAGAATAAGCGTCTTGGCATCTTTTGCATTTTTGCCTCTTTTAACTGTGCCCAATGGTTTCCTTGAGCATATTGGATCTCAGGAGGAGCTTAGGGGAAAAAATCAATCTTCAGATTTCCAATTAAAAAAAAAATACAGACAAGCATAAACAACATAGGATTTGTATTCCTATCAACAATTTTTATTTTTTTTAAGTTAATACCTTAAAAATTTATTCTATCTCAAGAAAATTAATGAGTTTAAACTATTTGATGTCATTTTTAACACTTTGGCCATTTCAGGTGTGAAAAAATTAAGACCATTCTCTTTTTAATTTATTCACAATTAAAGTATTTTTTATTCATATAAATATCGGATTCTTGATGGTCAAGATTGATTGATTATGACACTATTTATTAAGGATTATTCCCGAAGACAACTTTTAGGTAGAATTCGTACGTGTCTTTCAAATTTTCAACAGGATTTTGAAATTTTCCTACGCATTTTTTTTAGAGAAAATCGTCAAAAATTATTGGTAACACTAAATCTCGATATTTGTGAATCTTTATTTACTCAATAATATAAGGTATATCTAAGTTATCATCTTAAGTATATTTAATGACTATACACGATTTAGTTTCTTAAACGAAATAATAAGTATTTTGGATGGCCACAATTTGGATTTAATTGAAAGATGTTTTCACCTTAATGTATTGTCATATTATAGATCCAATTGTATTTTTAACTTGTATATCGGGCAGTGGAAATTTTTGTAAGAACGGTTCTCATAGCGGTTTCGAGGCGACTGTTGATATATGGTCATTAAGAAGTTAATTTGATTCTTAATAAATCCTTGCTCTAATAAATTTAATTATCTGTGAAAATAATCAAGATCATCAGGTTTAATTGCCAATAGCTTTTTAACACAAAAAATATATGTTTAAATCAGTTGAAAATGAATCATTACCAAAGCATAAAAAATAAAATCAAAGTAGCTAATTGTGAGAAAAATTAAGCAATTTGAGATGCAAATCATGTATATTTTTTGCAAAAAGAGCGGGAAGAAGATTTTTTCAAAGGCTAAATGAAACTCTGGAATCAGTCATTCCTTCTTGTCTTAAAATGTGCATTTACATTTTGTAAAACAAAATGTACTAATTTTATTGCAGACCAAAGTGCATCTGCTCCCAAATCACCGTCTCATATTCCCGACTACATTCATACTTACGTTTAGTATTGCACCATTTTTCATATACATACAGTCAAAGAGTTTCATAGAGAGGTAATCCATGAAGCTTTATAGATAGTAGCCATGTACAAGTTTGTGTGACTGCTGCTGTGGGATTAAAGTGAGACGCTTAATTCAGTTTTTATGCAATGAAATTCCTGCGTCGGAATTGAATATTGGCTTTTAGTGTAGTGAATTGATTAATTCATGTGGTTGTTAGAGCAGGTTTGACTGTATACATATATTTGTATGTAGTGTTCTAGAATCTCGATAAATATTAAAGTTATTTACAAATTACTTTAGACGATAATATCTTCTCTTTTTTAAAGTAAATTCAGTTGAAAAAAAGAACATATAAATTTAATTTGATGGAGTTATTATTTTTTTTTTTTGTAGTTTTATATAAGAGTGTTCAATGCATTGATTTTTGATACAAGAAGGTGAAGGGGAAAAAAATCTAAACTAAAAGTAAGCTTATGATGTAAGTTTCTGATTACATTGTTAGAAAGAAAAAAGAAAATAAACAAAGAAATAATACTTCTTATTCTTCTTAAGTCTTTGTAGAACAACTAATTAATCTCAGGTTGAAAGTAAATTGCTTTTAGTCTATTTTAATAGATCTAAAAGAATAATAAAAAACAGTTTTCTCACTTGTAAAATATGATATTGTTATGTTTACCGAAAAAAATTGCATGATAATAAAATTCTTCGAACAAACAAATAATCAAAAATTTAGCATAGTCATCAAAAAGTACATTTCATAATTTTTTTATTACTTATTGCGCATACATCATCAATTCACTTTATGATAACACAAAAAGCTTCACAAAACTTGTCTCATTATTTTTGTTACAAAAAAAAAAAGCTAAAATATCATCAAAAAATTTTTTAAGAAAAGGGTGGTGGTTTTTTTTTTTTCATAATGGTAAAAGTGGAAAATCTATAGAATTAAGAATACAGGTGTGATTGATAAAAATCCTAACTATATGGTATTTTTCGTTTATTTATCCTATTTTCATATAAAAGAGTATGTCGTTTTGAAAAAAATATTTTTTTACCATACATGCTTATGATTTTTATAAGTCACAACATAATCATAAATTATGGTGTAACATAAATTTTGTTCTTATTGTTGAATTTACAGGTCTAAAATCACTTTGACTTACAATACATCACTAATAAAATATTCATCAAAATGCAAAATACTTCATCTTTAGGAGCTTCAAAATTAGAGTAAGATTAAGTTAAAGATACATCTAGCTAGTCTTCTGTCAGTTATATTATGACACAATTTATGTCAAATCCGTTTCATCGTAAAAAAACAACTATGTTTTAACACATTATTTTCTAAGGAAAATGATTATACGAAATATTGAACCTTTTTTTAAAAAAAGGCATACATAGGCTTTGCATTTAAAAATGTCTTTTGATAAAAATTGCTGAAAATTGAAATAAAAAAGGTAATCCGAATATACATTAATATCATCAGGTGAAAAAAGAAAAGTAAGTTACGTGTAACTCTATTCTCAGGGCCCACTCACGCTAAAATCCGCCGAGCTGATATATCATAGTTTATCTTTGAACAGTGCTGAAGTTTCAGTACAGAAAATTGAAATTCAATGGTTGTAAATTTTTGAATTATACAGAAGCAAAAAAGAAAATGAAGATAAGTTGGTTTTAATTATCATTTACATATATGTAATGGAGCCTTAGAGTAAGAGAAAAGGTGCCTTAACTAATAATAAATAAAAGACTTAGAGCTGTTCTTATGCTATGTTAGAATAAAGAAATGATAATTATATGATAAGAATCCAAATTTTAATTCATCATAATTTTTTTTATCAAAAACTCATTATAACTATCGATGAAAATAGGGGTTATAAAGTATGAAAATTTAAAATAACTTTTAAATTATAAAATATTGAAATATTTTGTAAATGAATTTAAACATTTATTTCAAAATATATAAATAAACAATGGTGGAAACCATGGATAAAAAAGCACATAAACAATATAATGGCTTTGTGTTGGCAGAATTTATGTTCATAAAAAATATTATTGTAATAAATTATATTAATAAGACAATAGATTATGACTATATTTATTTTCCTTGTGGGCCTTTTATGTAATAAACAAGCAAAATAATATTCTTAATTGTGTGTATGCACTTTTTCATGTTCCTTTTTTTTTGGGGGAGAAATATATTTATAAAATCAGCGTTTTTCTTTGTATATATTGTTGAAATATGTGTTTTAGCCTCTTTGTATATAAATATTGCACTCTTTTCAAACACAAATTTAACAATTTAGAATACTAACTTACATAGTGTTTTATCATTATTTAATAAATTTAATTTAAAACTCCAGTTTTTAATCTGAAAACCTCGTTCCCTTGGGGGACATGAAGGATCCTTATAGGGACTCCTACCAGGAAAAAAAGTTGTAAATGTATAGAACGTTTTCATGTGATGTGAATATTGTTGGTGTTGGCCATTTTTGGTGCCTCCACAATAATATATCATCACAAAGAAAACCACTTTTTTTATCAATATTAAGGAAAATACTAAACTATTGGATGTCTAAATGGAACCAACAAATAAAAAGACTGAAGCCTAAAAGTCTATCAAAAATTAATCTCTTTATTGTCTGGTTTTATTATTTTTTTGATACTTATATTATATTATATTAGCAATTAAAAATATTTTGTTGCATCGTTTTACAATTATATTTTAATATTGTAGATAAAAGTTTGCTGTTACTAATTGAATGGAAAGAATAAGAAATATTTTTTGAGTATCCTACTTTTTTGTGACCTCTAATTGATCCAAAAAAATTACGATATTACAAAATTAGACATTTCATAGTGATTGTCAGTAGATATTACACTGATAAAATTCAAATACAACGGTTCATAATTAGCATTATTTATACATGTGTTGGGTGTTTTTATATTCATAAAAAAGTATGTAAACCAAAAAAGGGTTTCTTGTTTGAATAAAAAATGATAAATTTTTTTATAGCTCACTCACTCATAGTTGGTTAGATAATGAAGATATAAGTTGAAAAAAAAATTATTTTACGAAATAGTATGAAATTATTTTCAATACCAAAATATGTTTAAATTTGTATATTTACTATAATCTATAGAAAAAAAAATTGTTTATATAAATAAATAAATAGTTTTTTTTTACTTGTTTTATATATTTTATAAAAAAAGATTTAATACGAAATTCCCGTTTCTGCAAAAAACAGTACATATTTACTATTTGGAAATTTTACGTCAAAAAAAAAAAATAATATATCAATTCGGATTTCATTAATGTCGGAAAGTGAGACCGATGATTTGTTGGGAAGTAATAAATTTAAGTCCTTGTTAGACTCTGAGTATACTTGAGGATTGACATCGGAGCAATTCTATTTGTCCCAAGTGGGAATTGTGATGTTTTCTTCTATTATAACTGCTAGTAGCGAAACTAATCTAATGTCGTACAGATTAGCAGTTCTCCTCCCAAACACTATTTTAAATGTCTGGGTTACTATTTTATTTTTCAGTGAATTTTAACATACTGCCCATGCATATTTTTTACAACTATAATTTTTATAGTTTCAAACTTATAGTAGAAAAGGTAATGATAGTTATTTCAATATACAAAATCTTGTATCTAACAGTATGACTTAATGAAGTATCAATATTTCATATTTAATTGCCGAAATTTACAAGTTTCATTCTTGTAACTAAATGTATATGTACTATGGATCACCAAATTTTTTGATAGTTGAGGGACTTCCATTTATTGACGTGAAGTGAAACAACTTTAGTGTATTTTATCTACGATTTTTATAAATTTATATTTTCCATCAATGCAATTTGAAGTGTTTTAATTACGTTTAGTTATGGGTATTTTTTAATAACATTATTTCGTTATTAAACTGAAATCTTTATTTATAAGTTTAGTTTTAACATAAGTATTAATTTTAATATAAGTATTTCATTTTCCGTTTTTTGATTTAAAAAATAACTTTAAACTTATATTATTGCCAATGTCTTTCTAACAAAGTTTAGTTTTTTGCTTAATTCTGTACAATGAATTTTTTAAGATAGTGTTTGATCTCACACTTAATCAAATTTATGGTTCTATTTATATTTTATGATAATTAAATAGCACTTAACACCACATTAGCGAAAATATAAATAAATTTATTTTGGCAAATTTCCATATTGGAGGACTTTTAAATATTATTTGATTTTCATTATATATTTTTGTATAAATAAATGTATTTTATGTATATTTAAAGAAATGAAGCTGAAAAACTTTTATACTTATTAATAAAAGATATGTTTGAGCAAATATTAAATATATATAATGGATATTTCAAGTTTTAATTCCATTATCTTTTAAAAACAAGGAAGTTAATAGTTATAAAAAAAAATTACAAAATAAAATTATATGATATAAAAAACTTTTCAATACTTGGATTTTGATCGTTCAAAAATTTCTATTTTTGTGTATTAACATATCGGGAAAAAGTTAATCAGTCACTTTGGCAAAAAAACATTGAGTGTATTGAATTTTTTTATGCAAACAAAATATTAGATGGCTATACATTTTAAGGTTCCAACTTTGTTAACCGGAATAACCTTATTAGTTTTGATGCAGTACAAAATGAGGAAGCTCCGTAAAAAAATAGTTTTTCTGTTTAATAAATAGAAACAATCCCTATGTTTCCATATTTGAAATTTTATAAGGATAATGTACTCCTATGTTTTCATTAAAAGCAATAATGGTTGGCATTGCATCAAAAGTCATTCAACAATTTTGTTATCCAACTTTACCTTAATGACAATCAATAAGAAACTATTATGAGCTGAAAATCATTAACAACATCAAATTGAAATGATTGACGTGCTTAAGAGACTGACAATTAGCTGGATCAGCTTGCCACACCCTTGATTCTATTCAAAAGTAACTTTTGTCTAATAAACACTGCTCAATCCAAGCTAAAAATTTTCATCTTCTAATTGATACTTTTAATGTTATGAAGCCTGGACGAGTATGACAGGATTTTTTTCTTAAAAAGCCCAAAAAGCATTGATAGTTTATTTGAGGCAGCTTAAAATGTTCAATACATGATCAGAATTTTCGGATTTTTAACAAATATGAATCTTTTTGTATTTCTTAGAACATAAATGAGAAATTCTGACATTTGAAATCAAAGGTTTTGAGTTTTTGGTTAGAGATTTATCCATCAAATACTTTTAAATTAAGATATTTTTTTTTTTTCAAAAAACACATCGTTTCTGAACTTTTACAATTAAAAAATACACTTTCAATCGTTGAACGTAAAACATAAGAAATTTGGATTATTTTCTCTTTTATAATTTCTTTTTTTATATATTTGTAATTATATCCATAAAGTTTTTGAGCAGAATTTTTCACAGTTGCTCAAATAAAGAATTAGAAAACTTATTTATCTAATATTATACGTATCACTTTTGAGTTTTATTTAAATATAAATCGATCAACGTACTTTTTTCCTCTTTTTTTTCACATCTCAACCATTTATCTTTCTTCTTCTAACAAATTTCAATACTAAGAATGCTTAGTGCATAATTTATATATAGATACATTTTTTTGCAAGTAATTTTTTGAAAGTAAACACATTCAACAATTATCTATGGAATTAATGAATTTTTTGGTCTACTAAAAACTAAAATGTAAAAATTTGTGATTATATAAATGTGAAGAAGACTAAATCGTATATTGATTGTTTAGAAAGGTGAAAAACAATATATTAAACCCATATTTTAATAATTTTATATTCTTGAGCTATCTCTCACGTAACTAATCAATACAGTAATACTTGTAAAAAGTCATATGACGTGTTTTGTTCTCAAGAATGAAAGAAAAATAATTAAAGTTAAAAAAAAAATAGTATTTTAGTCTCTAGTACGTTCACTTACAAAAAAAATCAGCGTTTATATTTTATTCAAATCAAGCCATTACATATACTGCAAAATACAAATACATATGCATAATAATATTTATAAGAGGGCAATAACCCAAATAATCTAACTTCGTTATAAAAGATCAAAATAAGTAAATATATATACATCAGGGAGCACCAAGGTGACTTTGTATCGATAAGAGATTTCTTTGTTTTTGTTTACTGACTATTTTGATGATGTCACAGTTAGGAGGAAATTCGATAAAACAAAGTTTATCAATTCATAATACAGTATTTTATTTTCTTAACAGACAATACTATGAGTGTAAATCTTGACCCTTCGACGATTACAGTGCTAAAGTTATTTAAAAAATTATTTTAAAAATTTTTATTTTATGAAAAATACATCAAAACATAAATTATCAAAAAATATACAAAAATAGTGGACATCTGGTGGATTTGTACAGGTTGTACCCCTAATACCCGTAGTAGAAGACTTAATTCTTGGACTAATGTGAGTGGACACATAATACTAGTGATTGACATTAAACTTTGCTCCCTTGTGACGTCATTAAAAAAGTTGACAGCTAGCGTCAACCAGACCACGTTGCAATTTTCTTATCGAGATAACTTATCTAAGTCACCTTGGGGAGCACTATATCCTACGCATAGTGTAACTACGTTCAATTCAATATGCACACCCCTGCAATATTTCATTAGTACGACTGAAGGGTTATTTCTATGATCAAAATATGTTTATTATATACTTAATATATACAAAGACCACACTAGCTCTTTTATATACATTCAAACAAACAGGCAATCCTTGTTTTATACTTATAGATTAAAATGAACTTATCATAGTTTTGCTAATTTAAAAAACGTATTGGCATCAACGAGCGAGATTCAATACATTCATTATCAGATTTTATTAAATGAGGTCTGCATTTATCCTAGTACTGGGTATGTACTATATATATTTCAGTTAGCAACATATGTACGATATATGATACATTAAACAAGTAAATATAAACATACGTTCGTATATAAACCAATATTTCTTAATATCCTACATTTTTTCTTCTTTTTGAATAGCATAAGAGAAAATGAACCATACATGAATATCATAGCTTTATGGTTAATAAATTTTTTTTACTTATTTGTATAAATATGTATAGTTTTTTCCTCAGTACTTTATCAAATGTTGTATAAGAAAGAGGAGCAAAGGGGAAAAAGAGGGATTGCAGATAAATGTGTGTAATGATATGCAAAACGGATGGCCATTACCTACTTCTTAATACTCTTGATATTTTTTACATGTGTGAATTGATATATTATAGCATAATGTAGGTACTCACAGGAGTATACTTTTTTTTCTATTCCATACGGTATAACTTTTTATCTTACAGTTGACGAACAGAAACGTTAAAAGTAGATACGATATAGAATACAACAAAACAAAAAAAAGAGCTTATTTTACCTTCTGTTATTAAACTGGGATATTATACACCCCGAAATTTATAATAGTTGTTCGTATTCCTTTAATTGTACATTTCATGACCAATACTTTTTAGATTGCTACTGAAAGATTCAATCAGATAATATATATTTTTAAATTTGGATAGATTATTTAGCATATATTTGAATTTTTACTAATTTTTATTCAAAGTTTAGGGAATTCAAATAAATGAACAGACTTAAAAGTAGTTGTTTGTTTTTCTTTTTATTTCTGTGATTCTTCTTTTTTTCAATGTGAGGACTGAGGTATCTTGTGGTCCATTAAACAGTGTAACATTGTTGCAATTAATATTAATACTATATGCAACCTCATCAAAGGTTGCTAGATACAAATTCAATTCCCAAAATACAAATAAAGTGCACTTTTCCTATATATATTAAAAAGAAGACTGCTTTTACTATGGGAATTATATCTTGTTAAAAACTCAAATTCATATTGTTAAGTTTATTTTTTTCAACTTCTTATATTCATACAAGTATTCTTAGCATTTTGATTGATATTTCCAAAATTGATGGAACAAGTGAAAAAGTTATACCAAATTTGAACGACGTAACTATTATAAACGTTGAACAATTTTTTTGCAAATATTGAAGTTTTATTTTTTACTTAGTTTATGAAAATGATATTCACCCATAAAGCATTGAAAATATAGTTAGAATAAAATAAAAATTAAGCTGAAGTTTTTCATAAACCAAAATAAAAATGTAATATATATCAACTTAATAGAATAACAGACATTTTAGTAACCAAAATATTTTTTTTTCTAACTTGTTAATATAGTTAAAGGGATGGACAACTTCGAATATATTGCATTACTTTGCTAATCACTTTGTATATACATAGTAACGTAGTCTTAGTTTTAACAACTTTTACTGCTAATACTCTTTTTTCCAGAATAAAAGGCAAAAAATTAACTTTTCCCTATACGATGCACATATTTATCCCAATAATTTAACTAGAGTATTTTAAATTTGTTTTTACATACTTTCACTTGAAAAGAAATTTATGTGAAATTTCATATTCCATTTTCTCAAAACACAAACAAAGAAAAACAATTTTTTAATGGTAAAAATGAGTAAATCGTTGATTTAAATAATAAAATTACTACACATTAAATCATTTAAGATATTTACATCTATTGGTCAGAAATTTTATTGAAGTTTACTATACATACGAATTTATACCTGCAAACTCCAAATCTAATTTATTATAATATATTTCCATCCGACCTAGGAGTTTTCTTTGAAGTCCCTAAAAAATAAGTATATTTCTTTCTTTAGAAACGTCCGAGTATCAAACCTACGCACATTAAGTACAAGAGACTATTTTCTCCAAGGCATGTTGTCCATATACCCTTGTCACTTTTTATTTCTGAATATCATCTCCAATATTTGTAAAGATAGAGGTAAACATATTTTGATAAAAACTAACAATACTTGTCAATTTATTAAGTAAACTAAACGTCATAACTAACTTAGATTAAAAAATATCATTGTGACAGTTTTAAGTATTGTAGATAACTTTCAGAGTGACAATATGAAGACAAATTAATAGAAACAAAATTTGATCCACAATGTGAAAGGTTGTGGCCTGGACAATTTGATTTTTAGGAGGGAGAAAGCAGCTCAGCTGTCATAAAATGTCACTAGTAAGGCAGGAAAAAAATAAGACAGAGGTGGAGGAACGAAATTCACAAGACATAGGTAAAAATTATTCTGGTGGCGATCCTCAATTCAACTCTGAGTCCCATTAGTGCTGCAATTTAAAAACAGAAGTGTACTTCTGAAGAAGAACAATAAACCACTTGTTTAATGGATACTCATAATTTTTAAACTGTTTAAATTATAGTCCATAACAAATTCTGAAACCAAAGATGCATTTTTTGCTTGAATTAGTCAAAATTTATGATTTTTGAGTCGAGATTTTTGAGTTGTTAGTTTAGAAAGCAAGACTTTTAAAATTCTAAATAAATATGACTGGTTATTTATTACATTGAATGCCAATTGATAAAATAAAAAATGGATTACTTCACATTAAGCCTATAAAAGTAAATTAGTAATTTTTTTGGAAAAAAAAGTTGTTGTACCTTTTAAATAAAGCTACAGGAGAAATAACCAAATTTTTTTACTGCTTAATGATATATAATTATTTATCTTCATTTGGACCAGTACTTTTATTTTTTAGGCAAAATAATGTTAAACTCCTCAAATTGAAGATTTGAAATCTTATGTATCAATATGATAATTTTTTATCTCTAACAATTACTTGCTCTTATGCACTCAACAGAGAAATACTTTTTACAAGATAGTAATATTTTTTGTATTTTTAATGGTTTTTTCTTCTTTTATAAGATTATTCCTACAGATAAGTTAATGAGTATTTGACTTCTTAAAATATATTTTTATACCATTAAAAGGTTTTTACTTCCTAACTTTCTTACTTATAAAGTAAATGATTCTCCGCTAACGTTTGTTTTTTTAAGAAGTTAATAGCATCTAATTTGTACATATGTAACACAAATGAAGAAATTGCAGAATAAAAGTTTATGGACTTTGATATATAGATTGATGTAACTTAAAGTACTGAGTCAATAGCTGATTTTTATTTTTTGTTTCGGGAAAAATGTCTTCGTGATCTAGTAATTCAAGCTACTATCAACTATACATGGTCTTTTTTACAAATTAGACAATCAGAAAAAATAAATGATTCAAATATATTTGATCATTTAAGAAACGTTTTTTATTGTTTCTGTATCATGTTTTAAAATGAAACAAAGCTGAAAAATTAAGAAAAACAATTATTTTCTTTAAACACTTATTACACATTCATCATTTATAACAAAAAGGAATATTATAGTTTATATTATAGAAAAACTAAATAAAACACCTGATACAGTCTGTTTTAAAAACTCAGGTATGGTTTTTAAGACTATATTACACAAATTACGTTTACCTTGCTTTACTACTTTAAAATATAGGAATTGAAGGGAACCAAAGCAAATACCATTGGATTACCGAAAGTTTATATAGAGGTTATGATAGTTGCTTTGACTACTATTTTTATTTAGAAAGTACATTTGTGTGTTCAAAAATGAGATCGTACATTCTAATTTATGTATAGCATTGAGACAAATCTCCTTTTTTATATGAAATTTCGATTCTAACTTATGTTACTTACAAATCTTTGTAACCCATTAAAACTAAAGTGTACATTTTTTACATCCCTATAAATGCCAGTTTAAATATTTACATGTCTTAGAATATTTAATTTATTTGATTTTCTTTTTTGAGTGAAGTACAAGATTATTTTATTTATTAGATATAAAGTACTTTTAGTATATGTATTTGTAGCTATTTACAGGTACATATGAACAGGTTACAAAACTGGCACCCATCATAGTGTTGTAACATTTTCTATTTTTCTATTAAGACATGTTTTTTATAAATATGTATATGTACAAATTTTGGAACTCAATGATTCTTTTTTGTTTGAAAAAATATCATTTTGATAAATAAAAAAAAATTATCAGATTTTCTTTTTTATTAACAATTAACAAGTCTTTTTTTCCAAAAAAAATTCATTCATATCTTTTTTTTCTATTTAAAATTAATTATAAAGTTATAAACAAAGGAGAAATATACAATTTTTGAGACTAATAGATTAGTTTTTTACTTAAAAAAGTTATTATTTCAATAGAAAGAGGTAATTTTATAAATCTTTTTGTCTTAATAGGTTAAAACTCAAAATGACAAAATTTTAAATGCCCATCAAATTTAATTATCAGTACGTTATTTAATTTGTAAAAATTACTTTCCTATTATTGTCTTCGATTATTGAGAAAATTAGTTAAGTTATAAATCGACTATGTATTATAATCATTAATCCAATCAAAAAATAAATAAGAAAATAATATTTTTAGGTTTCACTGAAGACAAAATTTTACTGTTATTACATATATCAAATGTTTCACTGTAGTGATCTGTTAATAAATTAAAAAATAGTAAGTTGAGTCAAACCCCATTGGTCTATTTAGTTTGCATATGTATTTTGAAGCTGGGTCGACTTAAGTTGAGAAATGATAATTGAAATCAGTATTGAGAAACCCGTTTATCAACTCCAAATGGAGAGGGATGATACATCGTCTTTCAACGTTCATAATTTTTCCACAAATCCTGAGAAAATGAGGGTGATAAGTTATGTTAAATCTGTACGGAGAAAATATAATCATCCTTACAGTTGGTCTATGAATGTGGCAGTGTTGAACCTATAAGGAAAATACGCCATAGAAATTTATTAGGAAGATGGTTTTGTAGCTATGCTCTCCACAGCTCTGGTTAATTTAGAACCCTACTTTGCGATAAAAAAAAGTTGTGTATTTCAATATACACAACAGGCTCAGTCATAGGAACATCTGGCATCGATGACTTTATAAATACATAGCTTAAAAATTTAAAAGTGGTTAAAAAAAGAGAGAAAAAAATACACTGAGCTTCAATAATCCTGCGGATGTATTTGTTTAAATACTAGAAAGATTTTATGAAGACGGGCAAAGTCTATTTCATGATAACATGGTCAGAAGAATATGTTTTTCTCTCGATATTTAAGTGAAATCATTGTTTATAAGCATTAAACAAGTGCTATATCTTCTAAGAAAAATGCAAATATTTAAATATGTTTTGTAATCTACAACTCTATTCCAAAAATTATCAGCTGTTATATATATTCATAAGAGTCTAAGTTGCTGGTTGTATTTGTATAAAAACGAATTAGCTTTATTTTCTATTTTACTTGTTTTATATCCTTAATCTTGATAGAATTCTATTAAACATATCAAAAATAGCACAATTAATTTTGATATATTCTGTAATTTTTATTATTATTATAGATCCTACTTTAAGCAATTGTGTTCACAATTAAGTTAATTGCGTAATACTAAAAGGAGATGAAATCTTCTTTTGTATCTCTATTATAAAAAAAACAACTATCCATTGAAGACAAATGTTGGATCCTAACTTTTATAATTGCATAGGACAAATATAAGAAAGTTTAAATGCAATAAAAAATTGTGTGGACGAAAGGAGATTTGCATATATGAAAATGACATTTTGTAGGAAATATCTTTTATATATTAACAAAGTTTTTTCTTTGGAATAGCTATATTACTTTGACAATTCAAATATTTAATTATTTTTTTTTATATCGAAAAGCAATTTTTTATTAAAATAAATAATCACTTTTGATATTTATTATTTGTGCAATTGGTACTATCCGTTTATATGGATGTAAATGTTTGAATTAACTACTATGATAAAAAGTACATATTTATTAATTTTTTTTAAATATAAATTTTGTTCTACTATACTTTATTTTTATGTCCATGCATGATTTTTGTGCAAATTTTAAGGTAAAAAAACAAAATATTTCTGCCCCTGATGAAAAAAATTATATGGATATAATTTTTATTATATATCACAATTATTTAAACCTGTCTTATTCCTTTAAGGTGTTTATATACACCAGAGACTGAAATTTCCTTGTAAAATCTGTTGTGTATTATATTTTTACTTCATTTTAATATTTGTGTTCATCCTTAATTTATCATATACTTTTAGTATCCAATTTTTTAAGGGTGGCAATCCATTAGACTTTTCGACAAATTTTGAAATAAATTATCAAGGTTTTAAGTATATTCTTAATGGCATTTTATAATATATCTATATCAACAATGAATATGAAAAAGTAAGACGGAAAGAGAGTTGGAGATGTTCTGCTCTGTCCCACAAAATTATCTCAATACACATAGGGGATAATTATCTAGGGCAGTTAGAAACAATTCCAGGATATAGTTTACCTATTTATGACATAAATAAGAAAATTAACATAAATAAAAATCTCAAAAGATCATTTTAACCCTGATTGGAGCCGGTTAATTCATTCATTGCCTATGAAACACAAAATTTCTCTGTTCCTTTACACATTTGTGCTTTGCAACGTTTTAACTGAGGGGTAGATCTAATAAGGTCATGGTCAAAAAAAAAAAAAGATGAAATCCGGCCCATATGACGGATAAATTATATTTAAGCGGATATGATTTCTTTCTAACTTTAATTAGTCCCCAGACATGAACAGTAGAATCACAGCTGACCCGTTAACATTAGACTATCAAACTTTCGTATATGGAATTATCTCTCCATAGACCACTGTTATTGCATCCAAGTGATCAAATTCTCGAACTATTATCATTGTTATGTTAAGAACTGCTACCAGGAAATGTAAGGTTCAAATCCTTTTTACAAATCTATTCTACCATCTTTCCTTAGAAAATGAAATATTCTCGAAAGTGTCTCTAAACTTTTATAGACAACAGTAATATATTTTCAATCCAGTGATTATATTCATATAAATCACTATGCTTAATCCACTGGGAGATGTTAATTGTTAACCACCTAAATTCAAAAAGAATAAAAACATAACATGTGAATGATAATGATTAAAAATTAATCTTGAGCAACATAAAGGATTACAAAAACAGTTTCAATTAAAATTTAACATTGAGACTATAAGAGATATTTGCTTGTTCCTGGAAGCCAAAGTTATCAATTGAGAACAATCTTGATTCGAACTAGAATCTCGAGTAATGCGGAACGGCAGTAAATAACAATTTTAAGTACATACTTAAGACAGCAGATAGAAAGTACAATTTAATAAATATTATATAGATATGATAAAGTTCATTCATATACCTATGTAATGGTAAATTAATTAACCTATTGACTATAATAGGTTAAATGATAATAATTAATCAATATACTAATAATTTAATCTATTACCCATAGTTTGCAATATAGCAGATTATTTTGTCTAACAACTATTTTAGATAATTCATTCACGTATTAGAAATATTATGGTAAACAAGTGTTTAATTTGTTTACTGAGGCTTATACTAGTTATCATATGAAAAACACACTAAGGGAAAATTAATTTTTCCATATATAAAATATTTATTTCAATGTCAGGGTGGCTAAACACACCAGGAATTTGAATACGTTTAATCAAAAGTGTTCCTATTAAATCAAACTCTTAAGATTTTTATTTCAATTTTTTTGTGTGCTCTTTTTGATTATTTGTTCCTGTTAATATACAAACAGTTATGTTCTTTTGATAATTAATTACATGTAAAATAATCCCTAGATATACTTATAAATTTTCCATTTTCCATTTGAAACTCTTACCTGGAATAGAGACCATTTTGTTATATTCTATGATATAAGTGAAGATATTAAGAGGGGATAAATGATTCCCCATGTTTTGGAGGGACTTTCACTGCACGAGATTTTGTCTAAGTACTATTTGGTAAAAAATTTAATAAATTAAATTTGAGTATATACATTAGTTATATGGGTCATATTACAAATAAAAACTCTTTTTTTTTCTCTCTCTATATAGATATATATATATATATGGTCGAAGGAATACATATTTTATATTTGACAATTTTGCGTTCATTTCTGAACAACTAACCATAAAACACAAAAAGGAATATTTGAAATATCGATTACATTCTATAAGTTTACCTGCACGACAAACTCCCTGTTTCAATCTAAAAATTGGAGCCTGTACAAGATGAAAAGTATTACAACCATTTAATAATTAGGAAAACCAGTGTTGATCTTATGTAGTGGTATGCATATTGTTATTTTCAATCCGTGCATTGGTGCGAATTTGGAGGAAGACAACGATATATCTTATCTCCCAACAAAACAAGCTGATACGGTTGGAAAGAGCAAGAAATATTCTAAATTTGTTCAATTCTCAAATTGAGCAAATATTAACTGTTTACCGATGAAAAAATTTCATCGTTGATACCACTTTAAATAACCAAAACAGCCACTACATCACAACTGAATATCCAGAAAATGTCTCAGTTTCAGAACAAAAAATCCAGCCAAAGACATGGTCTTGGGTGTTGTGAAATCTACCGTCCAATTTTTGTCGACAGAAAGGAGCAGCTCAACTCAGATGCTTACATTGAAGGTCTATATAAGAAAGTACTACTTATGGTCCAGAGAAAAGTTCGGGGACAACTTTGCTTTCACTCCAGACGGAGCTCCGTGTCATGGTACCGCAAAAAAACAACCATACTTTCCTGAGAGACAACTTTCCATACCTTTGGGACCTCAGCCTGTAGACGCCCTCCTCTCCAAACATAAGTCCCTTGGGCTACTCTCTCTAGACGTGTTTCGAGGAGAGGTTGTTTGTTACTCATCCCAGGAGTCTCTAGTGACTTCCATCGAGAAGTTTGTTGACCACGCTCGACTCTGAAATTTAGGCCTCGTATTGCGGCAATTATTAGAGCTGAGGGCTAATATACTAAATAAAAGTTGGGCTAAGCATTATTTTCAGATGCCTATGGAAAATAAATAACCTCTTGTTTAAATTTTACTCATGAAAAATTGTAAAACATATATTTGTACCTCTAGATAAGATCAATCCTGACTTTGTTAAGTGAAGTGAAGCAATGCGATGTAAAATTATGTACTTAAATCAAAAGAGGGATCTCCACTTTTTAGAGATATTCAGACAATTATAACTAAGAAAGATTATGAAAGTAGATGGAAAATCTCATTTTATGGAGGAGCTTGTAATTTTATTTCGGAGAAGGGGATACGCGGAGTAGATTCATGGTCTTACATAATGAGATTTCATTTCCTCTAGATTCAACCTCTAATTTACTCAATAAAGCTTTTGTATGGATATATTTGGAACGAGCATAAGTTTTTACTATTTATTAACGTACATATTATATATATGTATATATACACCTTGCCTCTATACACTTTAATAATTAATTTTATAAATAATCCAGAAATATCTGGATTTTTTTTTCAAAAAACCAAGCACGGATCTCCAAGAAAATTGTCCACATAGGATTTTTGACTGTTTTTTTCCCCATAATTTTGATACATTATCATTATAAACTCTTTTGAAACTTCAAAAGTATTAAATTTCATATTGGTTCCATAGCATTTGTTTTTATTATGTATTTGAACTTTACAAATTAATATTTTTAATTATTAACTTTTTCCAAATAACATAAATTCAAAAAATAATGTATAATTTAAAATTTAACCAAAGCCAAAAAGTGAGAACAGGTCAAAATGTTCATTACCAATGTACTAAGATTGAAAGAAATATTCTCTTTATAATATTTATAAACTCCAATTATTATCACTTCATGAAAAATTCTTGATTTGGACCTAAGTTGATATCAATTATCTAAAACAGTTTGAATAATTAGTTAGGTTTAATATATTTTCTTAATATCTTATATTCGTCTTAACACAAAAAAAAACAATTGGAAAAGTAATATTTTCAATATAAATTTTGTAAAACAATGCATATTAATTACAAAATCAAACATAACTCAAAAATCATCCAATCAAGACAAATATTAACTATGGTAAAAATGATTTTAATATGCCTTAAAAAGTTCAGGGCCTCAAGCATAAATGGCGCTATTCTTTTTTATTCACCTCATTTTCAATTGGTACTTACTTTCAAAACACAGCTCTCAAAACAATGACGATCTGTTCTCAGTTTGTGAGTTAGTGTTATCGTAATAATAATAATTTAAAAAACAAAACAATTTTGAACTAATAAAAACACGGTTTTTTTTTGTGAGGCCCATTTTTTTACATCCCATGTGTTAAATAAAAGGAACACACTTATAATAATTATATGTTAAAATTGGTGTTCATGTTCAAAAACCATGAATGCCATTATTTACGTACCTAAATTGCAAAGTGATTAATGTTGTAAGTTTTTTAACAATATATGTATAATATTGGAAAAAAAAAATTCAAGTTGTAACAACTTATACCGAAAAAATACGACAGCAAAATAAATGTATGCGGTCGAAATAAAAGTTGGATATGTCTATGTTTATATGTACATAGTATTTAAGTATACATATATCCACCCATATATAATTGAAAAGTAAAAAACACTATTCCCATAAATCGTTATGGGCAAGATTGTTAAAACTTTTTACAAAAAAACTTTTCGTATGTCTAAATATGTGTACATATAGTGTCATCATTTTTATTTTTTAACAATTGGTAAATTATTTTATAAATTAATGGAAAATCCTGTACCAAAATTGGTATAATATGTTTTTTATGATCTGGAACAATGGTACTTTACAGTAGTTCTTTCTGGAACCCAATTTGTTTTACATAGTCATATTTCTTGTCTAAACCTTACTGTCTATCAAAATGAAATATCCCTATTGCCAAGTTTCTATATATATTACCCCCAAAAATGTGTAAGGAATATATTTAATTACATCATTATATAATCTTATTTCCATATTGTAGATTTAAATTAATTATTGGAATACAATTAATATTTAATGATTTTTAATTACTCTCATTTTCAAGTCCCTAATCAATCAAAAAAAGTTGTAAAAATCTTGTCATTTTTAGAAGATATTATTGTGATTTCGTTAAAAAAACCGTGTTAAACATTTGGATCAATTAATTTTAAATGCAGGTATTAAAGCTTTTTTCAATTTTTAAAGGCATTTAATGAAGTTTAGACAAGATTTATTATATATTTTTCCGTAAAATTATCAATTTTAAGCCCATAAGATGGCGTCTCTTTCAATCATTATACAAATTATGACATCATTGAAAACTGCTTTATTCACTTCTTTATCTAATAACATTGGTTGGAAGGGAGATAAATCTGTCAAAGCATTAATTTTTATAACAGAAATATTCTTATCATTACTAGTGTATCGATTTAAAGGAATAAAATTTTCAAAAAAACATTATTTTTTTAATGATTGAAGTTTTATTTTAATCAAATCATATAGGCAATTAATGTGTCATTATTTTTTTTTTTCCAAAAATATATTTCTGTGTTTAAAGTATGTAATTTACATAATTGTCTGTTGTGTAACATAATCTACAACATTACTATTTAAAGAATTTTAATATTTCAATTAATTATGTTATAGCATTTTGAAATTCAGGGAGTTTCACTTGTGGTAGGTTTTTAATGCGCAGCTGTTTCTTATAATATATTTTAAGTGCTTTTTAGAATATATACAACCTTTTTATTTATTTCTTATTTTTTATTAATTTCAGGTGAAAACAACTAATATGAAGAATTATTGATCATAGTCAATATTATCACGAATATCCTTCTTTTCATACAGACATTTTAAAAGATAATTTAATAATATCTACATCATCTTTATCATAAATATGAAATCATTTTTACTTTCCTGGTTATTACTTCATGTATTCGCTGGATCCCCAGGTAAGTCATAATGATCAATGAACATACTATATCATAATTATATTAAAAATTGTTGACAAATCTCTAAATTATTTATAATCAATATATGTATATTAGGAGAACGAACAAATATAAATTTAAAAAAAAACTACCTCCAGGTCATAAATTTACCAAATACATAGAGGAATACAATTGAGCATATGATGTGGTAACATAGTATCTATAAGACCCGGCAGGAAATCTTGGACTCTCGAGCTTGCTGGCCTTCATGACCTCAATTTAAAGGTGGTGGGGTCCTCCTTGATCTTCTTCTCCAAGCTTGACAGGATCTCACGATCCTTCTTAAATTGTGCCCTTGACTTCCTGCCTTCCTAGAAAGGTCTTCTCCATCGTTTTTCCTCTTTGCCACCTTAAAAAACAGGCTCCTGGAGCACTTCACAATGTCTATAATCTTCGCCACCTCAATTTTATTATGTAGGCGATCTGAGATAATCTGCTTTTGTCTTCTTACTCACTTATTATGTCGAAATAAACGAATGTTTTTTGATAATTTTTTATGTACAATGGATCGGTAAACCAGCATGTAAAAAATTATTGTTTAACCTTCATATGTTATTGAGAAAACTAACATTAATTAACAGTCCACGTTTTCCTGTCCAACCATGTATAGATTTTTATGAACAATCAATGAATCATAGGTGCAATTCTTCTTCCAATTAGTCAAAGATCATATAAGTTTCGATTGGTTTTTTTAGAAATGGAGTCTGTCTAAATTCTTACTATACAAAAAAAAAAAAAATAGAAAATGGAAGAAATTAAAATATACCTACTATCTTGAATATAGACTAGCAATAATATATGATATGACATACAAGAAAATATATAGTCAGAATTAAATTAAATGTTTTGTATATATCCCTGTTGTATTTTGTTAGTAATTCATAGTAACGTAAAATATTTATATGGTCTTAACCAGTTCTTGTTCTTGTCCTTGAACGACCTTAGAGACCACTTCTACTAAACTTTTCTTTTAATTATTTTACAGAAATTTATTACTTATTTTCTACATTTTTTTCTATATTTATCTACTCTTACATAAACGATATTGAAAAGGGCACGTATATCAAAGCCACAAAATTGCACTTTTTTGTATACCAGAGTAAATAATATGTCTACATGCAATTTTTGTTATGTATCTAATAAACGAATTGGCTATGACATGTTAACGAACATACTGATATGTTGAAAGCTATAGCTCAAACAATCATACCTATCGTTCTTTAGGAAACTAAAATACCGATTTATTACTAAAATTTATATAATATTGGTGGTAGGTATTTAGTCTACATAAATATGTTATTTTTAACAAAAGATGTCTTGTGTACCAAAACATGACTTATATTTTTTTTTCTCTAAAAAAGTATATACAGGGTTGATTTTCGCTAGTGGTACACATTTGATTATTTACAGTCCAGAATTATCTTGTCAGAAAATCTCGGAGAAGGACAACAAGACATCTTATTTCTTAACATAGAAAGCTGAAACAGTTGGAAAGAGCAAATAGGATTTAAAGTTTTCTCAAGGCCAACATAAATTCCAATAAAGTTTTTCTCTTTTCTAATAAAGATTTTTTTAAGGTCTTTATTTTGCAATATATAATATAAAAATATACATCATAATAATTGGTCAATTACATTTAGCAAAAATATAAATATACATTGTAGTTTAAAATTAGTTCCCAAAGATAAAAGAACTCTTATGCTACAAAAGTACACGAAAAATCTATTCAATAAATAAACATTAAAAAAAGTCCCAACAACAAAGAAAAACATAAAATAACCAAAAAAGCAAAAATCCAAAACTAAGTATCTAAGATTAGCCTATTTTTATGTCTTTTGAATATCTTGATAATGTGATTGAAAGTTTTAATGTGTTTGATTGAGTTTTCCAGAAAATACCGCATGATATCCAGTGCTAAATCAAATGGCAATGTATCGTCCTCAGGTATTTTCAACTCAAAAGCCATGTATCTTGACGCGACGCAATAAGTATGTCTCTTAACTCCATGCCATCCGTTGGTTCCCTCAAGCTTAACTTTTTATTGCAATATAAGACTTAGAGTGAAGCATACCAAACCCAATTGCTTTAGCCTTCTTTGAAGGAATCAACTTATTTTTATGAAGCCCAAACACAATTATGGCCAAGATATAGTTTGGTGAGATGTTTATATGACCTTCTATGTTCCATTCAACAAACTTACTAAATAAGAGCAAAAAATACACTCAGAAAAAGCATGAACAACAGAATTAAAAACTTTACCACAATCGTTGCAATAGTAATTAAATATTATACCACCCTTAGGCACTTGAAATTGCACAGTGAAGTTCCTGTCATCGGTAATTCCTCAAGTTGAATTCATTATATGACTTGTCCAATCTCCTTCAAACTTAGAATAAGGACATATTTTCTACAAAACGTGATGGCTTCGGTTGATACTTTTTTAAATAAAGTAATTTTCATAGTACAAGGCATTAGCATACAGTGTGTTGCTGCTGTTTTTTCAAATCAAATAAAAACTTCCCTATCGAAAAAATATCATCACATTTAACATCATTAATTGAAATAACGTTATTATCCAACACTTCCCTTTCCAAGCTTATGGGATTTATATGGTTTTTACAGAAATAAGTTTTCTCCCTGTTCGTATGTTTTACGTCTATTGTCGAGCTCAAGTCTCACCCCACATCGTTAAACCACAAAATTATGGAAAAGAAGTGGGTTTATACAAAATTTGTGGAATTACTTGTGTGTTATATAAGTCGATCCTTTTTTGTATGCTAAAATTTATCCAACCTGCTAATTTTTTATAGATAAAACTGTTAAGGGAAGTCCAGTTTCCTAAAGTTACTCCGTGTATTTCCCACTTAATCCAAAGAACTTCAAACTTTTTTGTATTACTCGACTTCGAATTTTGGAGTTAAGATATTGTAATTGACTTACAAAATGGTAGTGTTGCCATTTTATACTTGTTGACTGCAAGGCTAGACTGTATCTAAAATTTATTTAAGCAACCCAAGAAAATTTTGACCCCTCTAATAAGTTGATTCTCCAATTTAGCCTCCACTATAAGAAAATGATAAAAATGATTTTCCTGCTGGATCCTAGTTGAATACCAAATCGCATTGGAAAAATTTTCTTAACAGTCCTTATTATAAAACCGTGCCTGATAAAATCAAAAGCTTTTCAAAAAGAAATAGATATAACCAGACTGTTCATTTGACGTCGATTTAAAAATCTAGTGCCGCCTTAATGTTCCAAGAAACATCAATTGCTCTTGAAGCTTCACTAATTGTCCGTAAAATATAATAAAAATACTGCCATTATTGTATTTCACTTATTTTTTCGTAAGCAAAATTATATTTATATAAATATATAGGTAAATGTAAGATTTTCTTTTATCTTAATATTCATTGTACGATAAAAACAAACCATTAGTTTTACCTTATCGTAATCCAATCGAGAGAAAAATATGGTCGAAATAATCATAAAAAAGTAAAAGAAATTATAAAAATCTTTCTCTCTTTTGATTATTATATGATCGGTTTTTTACCTTGATAAAGATCCTACCAAATATATATAATTAAGGTAAAAAATAATTGTACAAAATTTAAAAAAAATTGAAACTTTGATATTCGTGAAACATATAAAAGGGAAAGCGGGGATAATTGGCATACTATTCACTTTTTGGTATATTGCATAATTTGTACAAGTGATTTTAAGATAGAAGGTTTTTTCAGAAAGTCCCTAATGCACCATCGTAAGTTGTACTTTTGATGAAATATCCATTGCAATGTTTGTAATATTGTGAGCCAACTTGCTTCCAAGCTACTCTTTAATTTTAAATATATACTAATATATCACTAAATACTTTTACCGATTTACTACATTTAACTCTTAATCTATTTATATTTTATTAAAGTTTAATTTAATACTTATGGTTAATTTAAGAAAATAAACTTACACATGAGCTATATTCAATAATTAAACGACCATTTGTAAAGGGGCATATTATACAAGACAAAATTTAAAAATCTTGTTTTTTTAATGTTTTGGATCTACATTTTATGTCCAAAAACATTTAGTATGCTCTGTAAACATTAAATCTAATAAAATTCCATAATTACCTTGATAATGACTTGTTTAGGATTTATTGGCATATTTCGCAAATTTTTAATCGAAATATAGTGAATTTAGTTTATTGCTTTGCTTAAAAGTCATTATTTTTCTTTTGTGAGAACTGAGGCTTAAAACTATAGCTAAAAAATGATGGATACTAATTTGATTCCCCAAGATTCTCATAAAGTAATGAATAACTAATAAAAATTTTACTTAAAAATAAAAATTGTGGTTGAGATTACTTTAATATAAGGATTTTTTTCTTCATTAAATGTGTTATATGTACAAGTACTTTTAACATTTTATTTGATATTTCAGCATCAGAATTAGATAAAATATTTTTTTTGAAATGATATCAAATCGATACAATTATTACTACCGTTCAACTGTTTATCATGTCCCTAATTAAGTTTTATGTTAAGGTTTATTTTATAACCATCTCACTAACCTTATTATAAAATATATTTAATTGATAGTTAATGAAAAAAAACAAGCTACTCCAATTTTGTAAATTTAAAAATATATCACAGCTCAAAAGCCTAATCTCAATTATTACCTGTAAGTTGAACCATGCTGGAAACTAGACAGCATATATTTACCTTTTTTGGTTAACTGCCTCTATATTCCCTCATAATATATAAACAAAAACCAAGGCTTGATAGTTTACATGTAAATAGACGCAGAAAGTGTACAATGTTGATTTATTATTAAAAACTCAAATGTCAATAATATTAATTCAAATCAAAATTTGTGAAAATAAATTTATATTCCATATATAAGGAAGCTTTAAGGGAGTATATTCAAACATTTTCCTGAAAGTACATACATGTGCTCATATAAAATTATATTTATTTTCTGAAATGAGGCTAAAATTAGGTACATAATTTATAAGGGTATAATATAAATCGAAGAAAAATGTAGTTTTTCTTCTATTCTGTTTCTCTTTTCTTATTCAGAGTGAATCCCAGGGGAGCCCTTTATTTCATTTCTATGTATGTGTAATGTCTGGTTGAAGTAATGATGATAATAAAATATTATTTATTTATGCTGTATGTAGGTACTTTTTAAGATCATATCTTGTCGAATAAAGAAAAGTTGTGTATTTATATACAAAAAGTTTTCATTTTTGAAGGATAATAATATCAAAGATATAATAAAAATGATTTAAACATGTAAAAACAGTTTTCCAAATAAAAAAATTTACATCCAATCGCCTATGAAAGCGTAATGTTGTACATCACCGCTTCAGAATATGATAACATTTTGCCAGCAAAACTGTATATCTTAACCTGTTTATTTTTTGCAATCCAATTTTTGATGCTCATACGGAGTTACCTTAAGAATACAAAAAAATCATAGTGTATTTTATTGTCAACTGTTGATTTTTCTTCTTATTTTTCCATTATCACAGTTTGGTACGAGGATTAGTTAATTTTGAATTGGTTCTAGTTCATTTGTGTATAGTTTCTAAAAATTATTAAATATAAAACAGCATACTTGGGAAAATTAGACAAAACAATAAATTTTGGGACTTTTTATGTTTTTTTGTTTTTTTTGTTGTTTTATTTTCATAAAAAGATTGTGATATGAAATAAAGATATTCACGTGTCGGAGACATAACTTTTTTTTGTCCACACTCGATTTTGATTATCCATATCTTTAATTAACTATGTATTCCTTAAAAATGTCATTATTGATGATATATTTTATTCCGAACTTTTTTTTACATTATGACCTTTAACCTTAAAGTTTACCTCGTAGATTTAACTTTATCTCAGTTAAACTGAATTTGTTTTATAGCTCTGAATATTATCTACAATAAATATAAATGTAAAGTTGATCATTAGATATTAATTTGAACAATATTTCGATTGGTATTATAAATGAAATAGGGTTTATTATATTAGGATTCAATTAAGCAATATTTTTTTTATGTATATCATGAAACTAATATTGATTGATAATGGACTATATTTAATTTATAATTCAAATAAATATATTCTAAAAAAATATTCCTCTTTATGTTACCATAACTTGTACCTAGACGGCTTTAAAACCTAAAATTTGAATTATATTTAGTCATCCAAAAAACAGAATCTAAATAAGAAATGCATTATATTTTTCTTCCAATTATGTGTCAGATATTTCTAATTACATAGGAGATATTCCAGTCGTTTAATGGAAATACTCAAAAAAGAAAATTAAAAAATGACGTATTCTAAAATTTAAAATGTTGTTTTTTTTTCTGCAGAAACGTTCATGTTGTGAATATAAAGATATATTTATATTTATTAAAAGTACTATAATATAAAAATAAAAATTCCTTATCTTAAAAAAATCCTATATATAGGTACATTTCTCAACTTTTTGCTTTTCCTCCATCTTCATGAAATATGTACCCATATATAATTGAAGAGATAACATGAAATAAACATATTTAGGGTTCCTTAAGAATGATGATATAAAAGTTGGATATAATAAATTTAAATTTTAAATTTATTTGCTAACTTCAAGGAGTCAACACCTAATAAATTATTTTTATAACCTCTTGTAATATGTATATTAGAGTAGAAACTGCTCTTAAAGATTAATTAATGGCCTTATGTTAACTTATTATGTTGTACTTGTAGTTTGGCTCAGTAATATAACAAATTATTGTCATCGTGTTTTAGCTTTGACAGTAATAAAAGAATGCGATTTGTTAAAAAATTAAGACACAATTTTTTTTCCACATTTATCCAACCAATATGAAAATTTTATATGTGTTATTGTCAGCTGTTGTATCGTTAGTAATTCTCCTCATTTCTACGCCAAACTTATAGAACTTTAATCCAATCTTATGAAGCTATAAGATTTTACAAGATATTTCGGAAAGAAAGCAGTTTAGCTGTCTTGAAGTTGAATTAAATTAGCTGCAAGTAGCTTTCATATGAATGAAATGAATAAAAATCCAACTCCGTATCTAGCAATTATTTAAGCTAAATAAAAACGATGTCAATCCTCAATTCTACTCCCAGTTCAACAAAGACTTACAAATATAACCCTAGAATAAATCTTTTGAGTTATTTTTTGTCTTTCAAGTACGAATGCTAAATGTTCTCTCTTCAAGAAAACAATAATAATGATGACAGCTTTGGTAGCCAAAAAAATATGTTTTGGCAGGACTCATAAATAGAGTAGGATCTTCAAATTTCATATTTTTTTAAATCCTTAGTACGGTTTATGGGAGCAGGTTTCAAACTGGGAGGTATGCAATCTTTCGGGGCGTTAGAGTTATTTAACCAGAAATATTAATTGTTAATAAAACCAACAAATGAAGAAGATAGTGCCAAAATTTTGGTTTTTATGCGACCTTAGAGGCACCCAAACAAATTCAGATATGAAGGGGGCGATACATTTTATGTGATAGATGTTATATGAAGGAATACACAACTTATTTTAAACAAAAGCACAGCTTTTCATTGCTTATGTGGTGTAGGGTTCACTAAGAAAACTTATGGTTTAAGACATATACAATTTAAGGTGCAAAGTGCATATCTAGTTATAAAAACTGTTATATAAATATGTTTTTTTTTAAATATGTACTAGTGCAGTATACAAACACCAATCCAAAGTACTCGTGCCATTTGACCAGTTAATATAATCTTGCCTATCTGCTAGAAAAAATTATCTTGTCATATTATTTGGAGTTGAGAAGCATAAATCATTACTTAGTAAGAAAAAAAAAAAAATCATAACCGAAAGTAGTCATTTAAACAAATGATTGATTGCTTTTATACTAATCGACTTTCAGATTCATCCGGACTATATTATATTAAAAATTCTAATTTAAACTAATATTTCCGATAAGTCAACTATTTGTGAGCATTGCATTTCTATGAATATTATATTTAAAAAAATATAAAAATAGCTACTTACATTATCTTGAATTTAAAAGAATTGGAATTTATTTGAATAATAGTTTTAGTTTATAGTTATAAAATTATTGTTGAAGTAGTAGTTTCATCTTTGAAAAATGTTATTAATGTTGCTATAGTATACGTTTATGAAGGCTCTAAATTAATTCAACTCATAAAAATTACCTTCAAATTAAGGTTGTTTATGCAGTTTTTAATATATTAATGATATAAAAAAAATTAATTTTTTTATACAAAGTTAACTATTTTTTTCATTACAGTGTAAAAAATTGAAAAGTATTTTTTCAAATACATTATAGAACGCAATTTCTCCCAATAAAGGGTCAATAAAACTTAGTATTCAAACAAGGAATATCTTTTTTATCAATGATTAGTCGTTTAAATTATATATTTAAACTTTTAAAGTTATAGAATACAAAACTTTTAATCTGATCTCTTTTTATATTTGTTGCATAAATTCATAATATATCTAACCTAATAATATAATGCGTCCTTAAGGTTAAGGGTGGGGCTGTATGGGGTGACAACAATTTGAGACCTAATTAACCAAGGTATATACCATCAGTATATGAATAGGTCTAGAGTATAATGTATATAGGGAATGGCTGTTATTTCATGAATCAATTACTAGGTTGAAAAAAGACACATCAATGATATTTTTTTACAAAATATCAAATTGTAATTACTTTTACAAGGCCCTCTGTCTAAAATGTAACACTATTTTAAATCGTGCGCTTTTGTCCCTTTTTTTACATTTCGTTGTTAAAGCTGAATAACTTATGGTTGACAATTGTCTCAAGAACCTATAAACAAAAAATGACCAAATTTAACTGAGAAATAAGAGTGTCATTACCAAAATCATGGAGAAATACAGAGCCTCAATTCTGGAGCTATCATCACAAGGAAAATAACCATCAGAGATATCTAAATTGCTGGGTTGTAACTGCTCTTCTGTGTACTGCGTGACTGCAAGAGGCACACCATAAGCTTCCACAAGGTCCAGATCAAGGCCAATAAAATTTGTTGAACAGTTAAAGTCACCCTAGGAGGAAGAAAAGGCAGGTGATCGTAAATGGCCTACTGCTTGAATTTGACTCTAGCTTGACCACCATAGCACGCTTGGTAAAGCCAGTCTTAAGCTTTTATGGTTAGTGAACTCCTCATCAGGGTTCAAAAGCCTCTGGATTGAGTAAAGTTTGTGGCCCCTTGAAAATCCTTCTCAACAAGCTTGAAAAAATGAAAAAAAATTGCCTCCCCACAGCCCCGACATTTTCCTTTGGACTTTTGTATTAATGATCACCTCAATTGTAAGATTTTAGGAGTCCGATACGCAACAAAGGACCAACTGACTTCTGGAGTCATGTTAAAACCGATCTTTGTAAGGAACTGCTGTGCAGCCTAGAATATTGATGAAGGTAAAATGCGGTTATATTGATTTAGAATGTAAATAAGTGGCCCTTGATTGTATTTTCCATATTTGACGATATTTTTTCAAAAAGTGTTGCATATTAAAAAAAGGAGCCTGTATAATTTCAAGAAAGGTCTTATATAAGCAAACCTATACTTTTCTGTTACAAAGGAATGAATTAAAGTAGATTTTGATCCATTGATTCCAAATAAAGCCTTTTTCTATCGTCCTTGGGCCTTTAGAAAAAGGCCAAAAAGTTATTAGTATTTTTGGTGATGTTTAAAGTTCAAAGTTTTTAAAAGTGTTTGGTGTTAACGATATGGATATATGATTTGAATAAATTAGAAAGCTTATTTCTCTGTATTGTAAATCTATTTTTTACTTTTGATTACTCAAATCAACTTAAGTATATTTACATCAATGTCTAGTGATTAACTATTTATATATAGTATGCCTTTTAGTTGTTCTAAAAGGATAAGGAAAACAATGATAAAAAGGAAAGAGCGAAAGTGTCTAAAAATTTCAAAGCCTAATATTGAAAGATTACAAAAACATTTTTAAAATGTCTTATCATGTTTATATCTCATGTTGTAATTTTTGTAAGTAAAAAATGGGTACTTTTTCTTGAGGGTCTCATAACTCTAAGACAAATAAATCAAAAAAGTGTGATAATATATTTTTTCATTGCTGAAAGTCTGAACTTTAAAATAAATAATAATCTCTTTGGCATAGCATTCAGCTTCAAACTTCCTGATCCTCAAAGTAGTGGACCTGTTTATTTCCCCAATATTAACCAACTAACAAACAGAAACTCCCGTGTGAAGCAAATCAGGCATTCCTACGTCTCTTTGACGACAAAGAGAAACTGAATTTACTTACAAAAAAAATATATGGCGTAAAAAGGATGGTCTCAAGACAGTTCCTTCAAACAATGCATGTTTCTTGGACCAACGTTCCTTTTTTTGGAATTTATGTAAGTTTTAATGCATGATGCATTTCTGATAGCTCAAACCTAAACTATAAGAATAACAAAAAGTAAATCACATTCTAATAAAAAATATTTTTGAGGAAATTTAATCATTTAAAAATATTTGTGAGGAAATGGGATTTTAGGGGATCTAAATTTCTTTAGGATGAACTTTTGTGGTAATAAAATTATATTCTTCTTGATTCAGGTCAATTTAAAGTTATGAAAAATCTCGAGTACTCCATAATATTTTATATTTTTAATTAAAATAAAAACACTTAAGTGATCACAGACAATTGCCACATGCTCACATTCAAATAAAAAACGCCAAGGCTTTGGTATCTAACCAAAAAGACAATTCTCTATTTATTCATTGCACTGGTACTTGTTTGTACAATGTTTCAGTACGTTTTTACCTTTGTTTCTATTTGACGGTACGCATATATATATACTCCTATATTAAATATTTTGTAGTGATAAAATTTGGGTTATTTTTTATATTAATAGATTTAGATAGTGATGTAAGATTTTAATTCATAAGCATCGTAGTATTTAAGAAATAATTTATATATTTTTTATTATAAAAAAATAGATAATGACTTACATATTGATAAAATACATCCCAGTTGTATGGTGGAGTGATCATTTATATAAATTTTATTTGTTTCCAAGTTAGCTTGTCGATATTTTACAACTACAGGGTTCAAGAGATAAGCTCTTTGTGATGAAAAATATGCAAGAAAAGTTGCGTCTAGTAATATGACATTGAAGTGACGTTGAAAACTTTGGTTCAAAATAGCAGAGGTAAGAGGAAACATCGCAATTCCCACTTTGTACATATAGAATTGCTCCGATGGCAATCGTCAAAAATACTAATATCTCTAACAAAGACTTAAATTTATTACTTCCCAAGAAATCATCGGTGCCACTTTACGACATTAATGATTTCAGAATTGATATTTTATTGTTTTTCTCGATGCAAAATTTCCAAATAGTGAAATATGTACTGTGAGCTTTACAAAGAGTCTGAGGATTGTATAATGCATTATTTTAGTACATCAATATGCATATATTGTATATATATATATATGTAATGTAATACAATATAACATTATCTTAAGTATTTCTACATAAATGAAGCATTTGAAAATGAATTAGTTAACTTTGTGAGTTTGATAAAGAGTGGCTAATCAGAAGCATTTATTCCCAGGCCTCACATTATTTTTTCTCCTAAGCTCTCCTTTTCAGCATTTTTTTTTTGGAATTGGTAATCTAAAGAATAAGCTTTCTTTTACTCAGCTATTTTCATTGCTAATTCCCTCCTGACTATTAAAATTATTTATCGACTACATCTATTATTTGTAAAACCTGATTGAACATGCAGGTCTGTTCATAAAAGACAAAGCACAGTAACTTTAGTAATTTATTGTAAAGTTAGATTGTAAGAATAGGTTAGACTCAGAGTAGAACTAAGGACTGGCTTGAGAGTAATTTTTGCTAATGTCCTCATTTATTTATTTATCCCTCTCCTCCCTCGTCAAGTCTGATTGTAGTGGAATTATATTATGACAGCTGAGCTTTTCTTTCTCCAAAACATTTTTCCAATTCTCAGGGTTACCATGCTTATTTTCGGTTGTTTACAGACAGGAAATAAAGATGATTTCTAATAGGTAAACACTTCTGTTGTCTTTTGCGAAAGTGCAGAATGTGTAAGTTACCACAACTTACACGTCTTGCACATTTCATATGTGTAAGAGTTATATCTAAGAAATAATGGCTATTGATGAAAATTTAATAAAATTTAGCAGAATCTCGGGATTGTATAATCATACAAATGTGTCTATTCTGATAGTGTATACACTGCACTAACCTACATCCCTGACGGAACAATTTGACTGTCCTGAACTGGCGGACTAGTGGTAATGGAAAGGCCTGTACCTGGATGTAGTTTTTTTTACAATTTGTTATAAGCCTAATTCCAAGTTGAACTCAAGGTATAATTGAGGGTCAACATCAGAGTCAGTCAATGTCCTTGATTGATTTGCGTTTATTTCCTTTCTTCTACTCTCAATGTACCTCAAAGGAAAAAGATTAGCTGCTGGTATGAAATTTAATAGATAGTAATGAAAGCTAAACTGATATTTCCTTAAAAGTATTGATATTTATGTTTTTATAAGTGGTTGGTTGGTTGGAGAAGTCATCCCATTATTTATATGATAATATTTTTTGATTTTTTATTCCTCCGTTGTAAATGTCCCAGCTTTTTATTTCAGAAATCTAGTCACCTACTAATTTGTCAAATTTAATTTTCGTCTCAAATATTTAAACAATTTTTCCCTAAATAATTATTAGAATATTAGAACAAAATACTAATTTAAGAACTTAGTGTTTTGGACAATATATTTTATGTCTTAAATCTTTTTGCTTTTGATGTCACCGTGACGATAAATTTTTTTAAGTTATAGAACTTTAAAAATTGTCTTAATTTACCAGCACACTCATGTATCAAACTAAAAAGTTATTTTTTGTTAAAAAAGTGAATCCATGTTCAAGGTACGTTCCAAATTAATGTTAAAATCATCCATCACTTTTCTTTTTTTTGGTAATTGAGCTTTTAGATGAACTATGTATTGTGAATTTAAGGGGAAAACATATTTTTTTACCGAAAATGATGAAATAAAAAAATTTGCTACCTTATTTTCTTATTTTATTTATTCATTTTTCAACATCAATCCACAAAAAAGAATTATCAGGGCTTTGAAGAAATTTTGAGTACAAAACTTACTACAATCATCTTGTGATTAAACAATAGTTTAGAGCGATAGAATGCATGGTTTGTATTTTAAAGATGAATTTTGATGCAAGTGCTAAGTCCACTCGTTACATTAATCGGCCTCTTCCGCATGATACAATATCAAGTGGGCTAAAATACACTGTTAATGCAATCCAATTTATTAAAAAATAATATTTCTCCCGATTTTTTTAAAATTTTGAATTGAGATGCTGACACACTGTGGGTTTGCGTTAGTATTTTTAGTTTTTTTTTAAATTTTGATATTTAAACATTGCTATATTAATTAGACTATTTATTATTTATTGAATGACAATAAGCTTTATTTACAAAATAAACCATTATTTATTAAACTTTTCTCCTCCAGGTAGTAGTAAAATTTGAATTTATTATACATTTCGTTTGTGTTACAGAATATAAGCATCCACAAATGTGGAGAAATTCACCGTTTTTGTTTCACCATCTATTTATAAATATCATTCTTATAACGCAGTTATTAAATTGGTTAAAAAAATGACAAAAGAAAACAACTGTTTTCAATTACCAAATCAACAATTTTACAAAATAATAAAATAAAGTTTTGTATATATCATCACATTGAAAGTGTTGGTTACTTCTCTTTATGAATTTAATAGTTTGTAAGTTATTTTATAGTGTAAGTGAAGAATCTGAGTATAGGCATCTTTCTTTTGTTATTGAATTGTTCCAAGGGCTTTGCCAAGACCGTAGATTTGGAAAACTTCCGGCATCCTCAATTCCAACTATTGATTGAGAAGTTATGTAATTCGTGACGTAAAAAATACATGAGGATTTTACTATAAATAAGTCTAAATCACTTTTTAAGAAGAAAATAAGCAAGCTTTCGCCAGGAAAACTGCCCGACGAACAATATGTAGGGGGATATGAAGGAATTTTCTTTAATATCAGAGGATTGGAAAATCTTAGAACAGTTCAAAGTCCAGTGGAGGTAACAGTTAAAAATGGAGCTGAAACAGACATGGCGTCGCTGAGAGAAGTTTATGACAGAGTTTTGTGAGATTACCAGCAAGGTTGAGGAGTTTTTATATTCCCTAACCCCAAAAAATGAGGATGAGTTGGAGTTCTTGAAAACATTAAACTAAATAACTTCTGGAATATAAATTTTTTTTTATAACACCTAAAGGTCGATAATATCTGCACGTACCAGATACAAATTTCAGATGCATGAAATTGAATGATACTCAGTCCAAATGTTTGGCTCAAAGGAGAACATTCTATATAGTTTTCGACAAATATTTTCAAGCTGAGCTATGTCTTCCCGAAGCGGAAGAAGGTGGTCAGGAAAGAAGTGCTATGGATCAAACTGTCATGTTTGAGGGACAAGGGATTATTGGAGAAGTCAACAATGACCACATTCAACAGGTCCTAGTGCGTGAAATTCAAAGTTTATCTCTATCACCACATACGGATAATAAGATTGACACCAACACACCACATAACACTCCACTCAGGGACGATTGGAAAATGATTTTAAGAAAAAAACCGGAAGTTCATACCAAGAAACCACAATTAAGTAAAAAAAACTTAAACAAGGCATTTTAATTCCCATGAGGGAATTTTATAGAAAAAATCCTGCTAAAATATTTAAGAGCATATTCCAAGCTGTCCGGAGGAAGATGGAAAGCAAAAAGTTAAGGAAATTAACCTTTCAGAACCTGATGGTCTACCTGCACCTGAAGGTTTGGTGGTGTTACATATATATAACTATAAAAGCCAATTACATTTTCCTTGCAATGTCTCTATCAATACTTACATATAAAGTCATCTCCATTGCATCTTATGATTCACAATGTCTCCATCCATAAAGATACGTTGTAAATCGTCTTCCTCGAGGCCTAAGTTTGCTCCCCCATTGCCTTATGGGGCAATCCCGCCCGGAAGTGTGCTGATTTATAAATCATCTACTCTTCTGTGTGTTCATTGGGGCTACTTGGACTATAAAAAAATCCCAACAACCGACTGCTACCGGGCCATGCAAAATTATTTACCGATGATGTAAATATACTTTTTAAGAGGTTTTGTGGCAACCAATCTGATTGTTTCGTATTTTTACTGTTAAAATAAACAAAAATCCTTCCTGTGAGAGCGTAACAACTTCCACACGTGAGACCATGTCCAATCAGGAAACAAAGAGGATCAAATTTGCAGCCCTCCTCCGAGCGGGAGTGCCTCATAACAACATTAAGGAACAGGTTGGGGTCTCGTTGAAGACAATTTACAACGTTTCCAAGCGCTTGGAGGCAGGGGGGGATATCAAGCATTCCCCTGGGGCTGGCAGGAAGCCCACTGTCTCAACAAGGCAAGTAAAGACAGTGTTCAAGAGGACTCCCAACAGGTCCATTGCCTACATGGCCTGAAAGATGGGAACGTCGAGATCAACTGTTTCAAGGGCATTGAAAAGGGCTGGAGGAAAGTCCCTGAGGCGTACTGAACGCCCTCTGCTAACTGAACGTCAGCCAGAAGTCAGACTTGAGCGTGCCAAGAAAATCTTGAATGATATCAAGAGCTCATCTGGACGCATCGTCATTTTTTCAAATGAGAAAACTTTTACGGTCGATCCTATTTTCAACAGGCAAAATGACCGTGATGTGAGCTTTGGAGATGTTTGGAGATCCAACGGGAAGGCCATGAAGCCGGTATGGTTCCCCACTAGCTCAGATTAACAGCGGAGGATTATGTGAAGATTCTGGCGTCCAAGGTCCTTCCGAGGATCAAATCCATAGTCGGCAACTCTCCTTGGCTTTTTCAACAAGATGGAGCACCCGCTCACGCTTCCAAGAAAGCTCAAGAGTGGCTCAAGGACAACATGAACTTTTGGCCAAGGACTACTGGCCCCCTCAGAGCCCAGATCCAAACCCACTAGACTTCTCTATCTAGGCGCACGTGGAGACCAAGGCCTGCAAAAAACGACACAAGAACATAAATGCCTTAAAGGCTGCTGTCAACAAGGCCTGGGCCTCCATGGACGCCGATTACATCTAGCAAGTCTGTGGCAGCTTCAGACGTCGCCTGACCAGTGTCATTGAGTCAATGGCTACATTGATTAAATTTGATCACAAACTATTTTATTATTCTAAATGTATGAATAAATTGTTTCTCAAGTCATTCGAAATGTCATTATTGTCCACAATATGTTCTGAACAAAAATCGGTAAATAATTCTGCACGGCCCGGTACTTATGTATTCTATAAGATGCCTTTTAAGAAAATTGTAAAAAAATGACTCTTACATATATGTATATATAGTAAAAATATGTTCTTTCTACATACATACTTTCATCTTAGAATGCTGTGATTTATAAAAATCATAGCTTTATATATACACTAATTTTTTGTACATTTATTACATTTTCAAATAAAAGGGTATATTTCTTGAAACATTAATTTTTCTTTATATAAATAAAGTTATGATTTTGATAAATCACACTATTATTCCTAATTCCTGAATTTTCTACTGTATAGTTTGTTTTGTTTTTACATTACCAGGATTTACCTTTTATTTAAAAACAAAGACCTTATTCATCCTCAAAAAATATGTGGATATTTTTTTTTTTTCATTACAAAAAACCAAAACATTTATTACAATGAATTTATTAATTTAAATAATAACTTTTTATTGGTATATTTTTCTTGCCCATAATTTTCAGAAAAATATTAGAAAGGAAAACATTGTGGTTTTCACCGTAAGCTTAAAAATATTTATTATAGGGATTTAAAAATAGTTAAAAGTGTATTGTGATTTCATTTTTGTACTAAGTGACGTAGGTGGGTGTTTGGAATGTAAATTCGTCCATTGCTTTGCTAGAAGTGGAATCCTGAGGATATCAGAGTTGAAGATAGTATTGAGACTTTCAAAGAATTTGGAGATGTTATGCGCCTTGTTAAAGAATGTTGTTTTCAAGAAGGAAGACTTAAAGGCTTGATGAACGGGAACTATCTTATTAAGGTGATCCCGGAATTGATATCCCAGGTTTTTTTCCTAAAAATGGATTAAAGACAAGAGTCTCGTATCTTGATCAAGGCAAATACTGCGGTAGATATTATGACGGTGACCATTTTGTAAAAGAATGTTCTAATAAACTTATAAAATGGCATGAATATTTGGGATCAATGAAATTAAGAACTGAACAAAAGTCGGAAAGAGAGAATACTTCAACCAATCATAATGTTCGCAAAGAGCTTGGAAAAGATCTGCTTTCCCTCCATAACAGTAGTGAATGCTTTTCTCCCGAAAATGAGCCCCTAATAAGTATTATAACTAAAATCCATAATAAAGATGAGGCTACATTGAGCAAGAGGAACAAAGACGATAAGGATCAACCACAAGAACATGAAGTAACAATGGAAGATATAGATATATCTCTCACTTCTAATGACAACAAATTGGCTTCAAGTCCAAAGTGTGAGCTGTAAAAACTTCGCATTTAATAAGTTCCAAATTAGAATAAATGACTAATGATAAAATGATACGACCAAAAAAGCTTGCAAAAACCACCAATCATAGATGAGGGGATAAAATCTTTTATGACAAGATCTGGATTGGTTTGTAATAGGACGGCTTGCGACTCAGAGTTATCTCCTAACAAGAGGACTCCTCAAAAATTTAAGAAAAATCAGGACTAATTTTGGATCAGTTATTATTTCATTACATCAACTATATCATATAATTTAAAAAAAAATACCCACCCAGAGTTACTGAATTCATAGAAAATTTAAGAATCGATCATTAAATTTCTCTGAATATCCGTGGAAGAAAACTTTTTCTAATGCCTTTCTAATGAAAGGCTAATTACCCTAAATTGAGATATTATCTTTCTGCAATACGATAAGACCCTTGTTTCCTCTTCATGTGAAAAAAAGTGTACTTCTGGTCTCCCTAGTTGTTTTAGCTATTTCTACAGAGACTCTGGTTTAAAACGTGGAGTCCTGATTTTGATCTCAAGATTGTTGAATGTTCCTATTTGTGTTCAAGAATTTTACGGAAAATTTAAATGACATAAGATCTTCATTACGCCGGCAACATCAGAATTCTTTTTAATCAACGCGTATGGTCCGAGTGAAACAGAGTTGACTTTTTTTCAAGCTATTATTAATTCCCATAAGAGAAATCCTTGCCCCCTTGCTATTGGTGGTGATATAAATATAGTTTTAAATAAGATTAGTAGTCCAAACTTGAAAATTTAAAAAAAGTTAATGTTTGAGATGAACATGGTTGATCTATTAAGGAAAATTTCACAAAATAAAAATATTGAATGGAGAACAGGAAACAAGATTTCAAGAATAGATTTAGTTTTGCCTTTATCTAGTTATATTGATAAAACAACAAGCACAAAATTTTTCAATAAAGATTTTCAACGAATTCTTCAACGTAGGCTAACAGTAAATTTTGATTACACATTATGTGCTTCTAGGACAGGTTTGTAACTTAGCAATAATATTCAAGTAACTACCAGAAATGTCAGCTAACGAAGCAGAGAAGTAAGCAGAAAATTCAATGATAACTAGGATGTTATTCTAACACAAGGTTTTCCTTTTCTCAGGGCATATATGGCAGATACAACCAATACTTTTAGAATTCATGAGATAATCGCTGAAGAGGAGAATGAGAAATTTGAACAGGAATGTAATCTCAGTCTTTGGGTTAAAAAGCTGGGAAGAAAATTATGGCCTCCAACATTAGGGGTAAGTTTATAATAATGGATGGAGAAAGAATGGTAAAAACAGAGGATATTATGAACTGTTATTGGTATTTTAGGCAAACAGATTGATGCAATTTAAAAGATAGAGTACGGTCAAGAGCAAAAAGGTTGAGAGGAGAATCACTGATGTTTCTTGGAACATTCAAGTGGCACTAACTCGGTAAATGGACGTCAAATGTTACAGCTAATCAAAAGCTTTTGATTCTATCAGGCACGTTTTTATAATGAAGACTGTTAAGAAAATATTACCTCAGAAATTTTATAATCGGAATAGGACTTTACTTTTTAATGGAACTTCAACAATATCTATAGGTGGGTTAGAGAGTAAATCAATTGAAGAGAAGAGAAGTGACCAACAAGGATACCCTGTTTCCTTTACTTTTCCTTACGGCAATGGGATTTGGTATTCAACTAGGATCGAGCATGAAAATCATTTTTATTTATGCAGATGATGTAACTCTTCTGTGGAGGCTAAATTGGAGAAGTAACTCATTAGAAGAGTCAAAGTTCTCTTGGGTTGCTTTGAGAAGTTTGAGATAAAGTATGGCCTTGCAGTCAACAAATATAAATTGGCAATACTACCAATATCTTACACCGAATTTTGAGGTTGCTTAATGCAAAAAGTTTAGAAGTTCTTAGGATTAAGTGGGACTGACACAGAGTAACGTTAGGACACTGGACTTCCCTTAACAATTTAATCTATAAAAACTAGCAGAGTGGAAAAAATTTAACTTACAATAGGGATCAACTTATATATCACGCAAGAAATTCCATGGATCTTTTACAAGGCCACTTCGTTTCCGATAACCTGAGAGCATTCGATTAAGGATGAAAAAAATTGAGTTGAAAAGTTATTTTATAAATCTTATATTCCGTCATTAAAAAGAAACAAGGAGCAACTTGGAGGTGGATATGGTACAATTTGTACTATCCTTGCTAAAATTTACAAAAACATCTTTCTTAACTTAATTGTGTACCTGGATGTTATCTGGATGTGTTGTACTTCTTCGAGTAGTATTTGGAAATGGATTTTGTTTGGAACGCAAATGATAAATTCAGAAGTTGTTTGGTTTTATTCTTTTATTGGGGCAGCTCATAAATTTTTTTGTTTAAACGATGTGGTTTTTGACTCATACTTGACAATAGATATAATACATAAAATAATGGTAAAGAGGTATTTCTTTAAAAACCATAAAAATCCAATAAGCATGAAGCGTTGGATAATAACGTTATTTCAATTCATAATGTTAAATGTAATGATATTTTCTTGAAAAGGAAATTTTTATAGTTCCTTTGCAAAAGACAGCAGTAACACATTGTATGCGGACTCTTTGGCGTATAAAAAGGGGTTCATTTACAAAAATATCAACTGAAGCCATCACAATTTGTAGAAAATATCTCCGTATTCTAAATTTGAAGGAAGATTGGACAAGCCATATCATGAATTCAACTAAAGTTATTTCTAATGTTTATTTACATTTTTACGAAATGTAATTTCCCTATTAATTATGATGTATATTCTTTTAATGTTATATATTATAAAACAAAGACCTTAAATAAAAAAATAAAAATATTATTTTTTATTTGAAAAAATATAAATATAAACAAAATTTATGTTTTTATTTATATCCTTTAGAGTGAGGAATAAAACTTAATTTTGTGGATGGTAGAAATATACATAAAAAATAAACACTTTTTAGGCCACAAAAGCAGTTTTTTTTTTGTTATGAAACCCACTTTCATGTTTTTGAAGTAAAAACAAGCAGGAAAGATCAAAGAGAAAAAACCTGAAATTTATATTACTAGTGTTATCTTTATACTTAGTACTTTTGAGCGATTTTTTGGCAAAATAAGGATTGAGGATTTCAAAATGGAGTAAAATTTTACAAAGTTATATCGGCAAATCAAGATTTGAGAAGATTTTCTTCCTCCTATCTTGCCGGTCTCAATGCCAAAGAGACCGTTAAGTTCTTCATTCCAACTCCTTGCAACATCAAAAACTCAATTATAGCCTCATACATCCCAAAAGATCAAAACTTCTGCAATAACAATTCATTAGACTTCTGGTTTCCATCCATGTAGCCTTCATCATTTACCTGCACTTTATAGTTAGAAGCGTCTTAAAGAAAAATGTCTGCAACTCATCTCCAAATTTGGGTTCTTTTGAACAGACATTAGGACAGCCTTGTACACCATAGAAACAGCCTTTATGGTTAAAAGCTCATTACTCTATTTGTGCCTTGTTGAGGCTGTTGTGAAGGAGAACATATTTTATAAAATATATAGATAAATACCGATAATATATCACCCATTGGTTTTGAGTTGCCCTACCCTGGTTCCATACAAAGTTGGTTTTTCGTAACTTAATCATGATATTCTATGTTTTAAGTCCCCACTCTATGGGTGCGTTTCTGTATTTACATGTTGTATACAAAGAAAAAAGAAGCTAGGAGCACATTTCGCTATAGATTTCCTTCAAGACATAAGTTGTTATCTATTATTTATAAATCAATTAATCTTATATTATGGAACAAATAAGTACATGATTTCACAGGAATATAACAGTAGGTGTAAAACTATGATATATCCCAAGAGGCCTACCCTTATTTACATGTTTCTCTGCTTTGTTTTATTTTTTGTACCTTTCCTCCCCTATCTTGCAAAACATGATAATATAAAAGATAAAATAACTAGTATACTGTACTTATAAAATGTGCACATAAAACTTGATATTTGTATGCAATTATAATTAATTACTGACTTACAAGGCCTAGAAACAAACCTTACATAAAAGCCTTTAAGGTATTTAATTATGATTGCAACAGTATCTTTTCTAACATTGTTTTTTTATTGTTACATAATTAGATTGTGTGATAGTAGACTTTTGTGCCCGCTACCAAGATTTTTAGCAAGGACAATTTGAAATGGATAAATAAAATAAAATAACTTTGTATGCCTTTGTAGTAGATAACGTTTCCATTGAAATTCCTCAGATCTTGATTAATACATGTCTATTTTTATGAAGATATATTTTATAAAATTTACAAATTAATAAAAGATACATTAACAATTTAAAAATATCATGGTATTAAATATTAATAAGTCAAATGGATTTAGTAAACAGTGAAATGTTTATTCAGCATATGTCATCATAAAATGAGACTAGGATAAAAAAGTAACAAATTGTGAAAAATAAATTGCTGCCAATTTATGTTATTGAATTATTAAAAAGGCCATTTTCCACTCATATATCAGCAAAATATTATTATTTGTTATGGATTATAATAGGTAAGCTTTTGAGCTTTTTCATAATGCTCCTCATTTAAAAATTAAAGTCTGAAAAGTTGCGGTTTTTTTATATAAGCCAATCTACTTCTTGCGAAAACATTATATATTAAATATTGGTTACACATAACAAAGTACTTAGAAACCGCAGCTTACACCCAGAGAATTCAAAAAATATGTGGATATAATTTAAAGAACATAACTTCATTGATTGTTGGAAACATCAAATATCTACTTGAATGATTTGGGGCCCCACTTCAACAAAAATTATGAAAAATTACATTAATACAAATAACTTAGTCTGCAAAGAAAAGAAAATAAGCGATTGAATTAATTAAACATTCGTATCAACGTCATTTGCTACATTTCTAAAAGTATTTATGACTTATCTCAACAACTCTAATAAAATATTATTTATTTTAGCTATTTACACGGAACGACTAAGTTTCTCCGCGAGTTGAATCTCTTTTAAAATTCCATCAGATTTTAAACAGGGCCAGCTTTTTCGTGAGCCTTGCCTGTTCCAAATATCAATTTGTCTGGTTCTTTTCTCTATCTAAATTTGAATTAGATCTATTAAATTTTATAAAAAATATTTTTTTCTTTTCTGTTTTTTTTTATGACCCTGTTTATTTTTTAACCCTTCCATCTTTTTTTTTTAATGTAGTAAAGTGATACCTGTAAGGGAAATGTGGAACATAAAATTAGGGATACATTTGGAATTTAACTAAAAAATAGAGATTGTCTGGTGGCTATGGCACTAACGACTTGGTTTCATTTAAAGGTTGACGCAGTCATCACGAAAGTGATCAGTATTTTATAATTGACCCGGGCTCTATAATACAGACACCAGGACTCTATGATTTCATTGACATACAATTGGTAGTGCTTCAACCGTTTTGAAAAATGGTGTTTAGAAATAATTATTTACGAGAACTGGTTTCAGATCTTCTCTTCTCTTCCAGTCGCATGGTAGCTTGCTTATCAGATTTACTGGTTTTGTTTCCCTCCTAGTATATATGTTATATGTATATTGAAATGGAGGAGAGAGGGAATAATAATTATAATAAGCCAATTCTACCTTTGATCTGTTTCATATATTAAATGTTCAAGATTCTTTTTATTTATGTTATGTTTTCTTCTTAAGCGTTTTTAGCCGGACTACAAAATTTTTATCAAATCTTATGTTTCGAATATTATGTTTAGAAGAATTATAAAAAAGTAGCAAAACGCACCAGTTAGCTTGTTGAGAAAGAATTATGCAATGCTTTAATACTTGTTTGCAAGATATTGCTTTTCATATGACGTCACTCAGTTATTTAAATTAACCCATTAATGACGGAAGTTAACCAATCGATGAATTGGTTTGAAATTTAGGGCATCCATTGATCTTGCTGTTGCTGATATTTTCCCAAAAAATCAAGACTATTGGTAAACGGATTCTCGAGATACCAGATGTGTGTTTTAAATATCCCTTGCCCAAGAGTACAATTTTTTATAATTATATATTTTTTTAATTCCCACTCTATATTTAAATTCATAATTCTATTACCATGTACACAAAAGTTATAAATTAATTGAGGGATGATTATTCACATGATATAATTTTCTTTAAAACACTTTGAATAAAAATATGAATGACATTTTTCTCACATAAACTAACTTTTTATAGCACAAAATTTATATTTTGCACCATTGTCATCTTTGTGTACAAGATAAAGTGGTAAGTGGGGCTATATCTGACAATATTTTCAATACTCCTTAGACTTTTTTTTGTAAGTATCCTCCTTGAGAATAGCAGGCTCAAATTTTATAACTAAAACAAATAGTTTTTCTTCGAATGAACTGTTGGAAGTGATATCTTCCATAATATGGAACCATACTTATTTATATTCCTGAATATTCAGGCGTCTAAATCCTCAAAGAATGACCTCAGTTTCGCTGTAGTGTCTCACTTTTCGACATTTGTATTGTCTATAAAATGAATATATTTATAATGTTTAAAAAACGATCGTGACTAATATTATTGCCTAAAATATGAGGAACAGCTTCAAACTTGGATCAGTATCTTTTCTTATCGAGTGAAGAAGATGTGATGTAAATTAAAAGACAACCAATTTGACCAATCTTATGTCAAATCCAAGGTGGTGTTGTGTTAGATTGTTTACCTTTTACTTACAAGAATTTTGAGATCTCTGAGGTTCTGGTCAAAGAAAAACAAAAATACTCCTATGGACGAAGAAAAGAGGGAGCTGAGAGAATACCCCCTTCGAGACTGTTTAATTGACAATTGTCAGAGTACTGATCTGACCCCCCTTTTCGGGGAATCCAAGATTTATTTCCTCCACATTGATATCTGATAGAGTTTCTAGCAGTCCCAATTATCTCATAAGCTGTTAAACTATAACTTTTAATTTTATTTTTTTTTCTCAACAGCAAGATCTTTATTTATAAATATTTTTCATGTACAAAAAAAAATAAACACATAAAAGGAAATTTGTTTTTGTTAAAAAAACATCATTTAACATTTTAGTTAAAAATTAATTTCCCTCTAAAAGACCTACAAAATCAAAAACAATTAAATAATCAAACTAACAAAGAATACGTCTCACATAATCACATATACATAATCAAATACTGTAACACAATGTACTTAATAAATAATACAACAACAAAAAAAAACAGCAAAACAACCCAAATAAATAAAACAGGAAAAGAAACACCCAACTTAATCCATATTTTCATTCATATACCTCTTATATCGCCGAATAATCATTCTAAGGGTACGTTCATACCGAAGTGATATCGATGGAAAATATCTAATTAATTCAGCGGCATAATTCTACGATGAGTCTTGCGATTGGGGTATCCTCAGAGATAAAGCGGTGTATCTAGCTGCAGCCGATATTAAGATAGTCCTTATATTTCTTCGGTCAATTACCCTATCTTCGGTGAGCTGTTGAGCAATAAAAACTTTTCAATTACTGACAGCCACACTAATTGTTTTTTCCTCTTCTGAACTCTGGTTCCTGTTAGAAGGAATACCAAATAGCAGAAATGCTTCCCAATATCTTGCCTCAAAATTTAAAATATACTCGGAATTAAGAAATATAAAATCCTTTATAATTTTCAAAAGTGGGCAGGAAACAATGCGAGTTTGACATCATTATATATTCTTCCACAGTCTTTACAATATTGATAAAATTTAATTAGCTTAGTCGATATCTGAAATTGTGAGGTGAATTTTGATCGTCATTGATACCTTTCAGAGAGTGCATAATCCTCCTCTCCCATGTTTGAGGAAGACCTAAGCTCCTTATATATTCCTTAGTTATAAGACACGCAACAGGAGATTTAAACTGTTAAACTATAATTGAGACAATCAAAGCAAAAATATAGGAGCTCAATGTATTATAAAGTATAGGAGTAAAATCTTTTTTTTTTGGACGAACGGGTATTATAATATCCATCCTACTTTATTGTTAAAAAAATAAATATATATAATTATGCGTATAATTTTTTTAAAAATGATTAAGAGATATACATCCTGTTGTTAGGGATGCAGCATTTTGAAGTAGTTGCTTATGATATTTATACCAAAAAATCTAAATGACTTACTTTTTACCCTTGAACAAATTCTTAGACGCGATTACAGACAACAAACTGACTGATAATGCAAGACTTATCAACCAAATCATATTCATAGAGATAATTTTTAATGACCAACGTACTCAGGAACCACGTGTACAAATCTCATCTATTCAATAAAACAAATTACAAAGTAATGGTAAAATATGCCATTGGGTATTTAAATGGTCCTGCCTCATTAATAGGTTAATGAGTGTTTAACTAGTTTTTATGAATTTAAAATTTAATGTACTTTTGCTTCCATAATATTTATACTTTTGAAGTGTGAGATCTTTTAAGAAAAGAACAATTTTTTTATATTTTTGAATGAAGGCTTTGATATGTGAAAAGCCAAGGTTAAGAGATAGATAGGAAATATTCTTTTAAGCTCATCTAAGGTATATGTCGGTTATGACGGAAAAAGTGACTCCATAAAGAGAGAACCAACATCTTGTCGTTTTACATAATTAAATTACCTAACGATTATTCAGTTTGTGTTGCAGGTCTTACTCAATCAAAAAATTTGATTAGCCAATAGCAAATAAAATTAATAGGAATGACTAAAGAGGAATGAAAAAGTCAATTGTAGATATCCTTGTATAGTATATTACACTTGTACTTATGTTGCACAAGATATGTATTAATTAAGTGTATCAAGAAGTATTAAGTATATCAAGAAGAACTGGATTATTACCTATCCACGTATTATATTTATATAATTATATTCCAACATATATGTTAGAGTTACGGATAAGTAGGTACTTAATGACTACATAGATATGTATACATTATCAACGTGGAGTCGAACAATGCGCAGTGAAAAAATCCTTACTTAAATATTATTTAAAGTTCTGTCTTTTTTATTATTTTATTTTCAGGATTGAGCTTATTATTTTATATACTAAAAGTTTTAACAAGGGAGTCTATTATTTTATATATGTACATATAATAGAATAGAATTTCGCACACACTTTCCCGATATCACAAACTATTTTATGATAAAGAAGGAAATAATAACTCTGTCAAGAGCAGATATTAATTATTTTAAAGTAGTAAATATCATTATTTCATTCTAAATAATGTTCCAGTCAAAATGAACTGGGAATGAGAAGTCAAAGTTATTAAAACAAACTCACAAATAAGTAAAGACAAAACAATTAAACAAAAAATATACAGTTTTAGTTTATTCTTTGAAAGATTTTTTAATAATATATACGAATGACTAAGTGTCGCATTAAGATTTCGATGTGAGCTTGCTTTTTATGTTATATGTACAGGGTGCATAATTGAAAACCCAATCCCGAATTTTTACAGGTTTATTTTTGAAAACCAGGATGGTTTATTAAATAAACTTTGTACATGTATTGGTACATGTGCTGCGATTTCTTATCTCCAATAAACTCTCCATCGACTTTGATAACGGCCTGGATGCACTACTGGAAGCTCTGGCAGGTGGTAATAATGAAATTTGGACACATGGAGTTCCTCATCAACGAAGCATTGAGAGCTTCAAAATGTGTTGGGCTTGTCGGGTTAGCCCTGGCCTCAACATGCGAAAAGAAGGAATAATCGAGAAGGTTGATAATGGCATATAAAGGGAGCGGGGATCAAATTGTCGCCATCATATTTTTCTACAAAAAACAACACAAAATATAAATTTTTTAACTTTTTTATTGAAAATCAAAACTCTGACGAGCATATAGGTATAGAGTAGCCATTCATTCGATATAATCACCGTTGGCATCAATAACGGCCTCTGAACCGGCCTCAGGCTCTTCTGACCATCTCATTGTCCATGGTGCCGAATACCTCCTTGATGGAGTCCATCAGGCTGGCCTTGGTGCTATGGAGATGTCTGTTGGTATGTCTCTCAACATAGCCCCAGACAAAATAGTCCAAAGGATTAAGGTTGGGAGAGTTAGGAGGCCACAACTCCTTGGTTACGACGTCTTAACAGTTCTCGGTTAACCACTGCATGGAGATTTTGGACACATGGCAGGGTGCTGAGTCCTATTGCCACACCCAGGCCTGTCTCCGGTCTTCATGGACCAGGTAGGGCCATCCTCAACCATCTTCTTCACCTTGTCGACAAAGTTGGTGTCCCTGACCTTCCTGTCAGCGCCCTCCTCCTTGGGTGCCCTCTTTATGGTAGCATCAACATCCCAGGTGTCCTTTAGCTTCTTACGGATACGCTGAACAGTCCTTAAATTCACTCCTAAGGTTGAAGCAATCGTTGAATTGGAGATTTCACCTCCATTATTAACCAATGCCATGACTACGGCGGACCTCGAAAGCTCCTTGTTCTACTTATAGCTCTTTATCTCCTCATATGATGACGGCATGATGCTAACTGAACTACGTATCGTCAGCTGACGAGAATAGCTTTCCTATTTGGTAACCGGTTTTTATTTGATAATGTCGTCTTCAAGTTACCAAGGTTTAAATTAGGCGACAATTTAATTTGATCTCCGCTCTCTGTATAGTATCCAGATTGTTTACAGCCAAAATGAAATGTTTGTCTCAAAAGTTTACAGTTATCATATGCAGTGTCTGCCGGTGCACGATCTTGTTAAAGCTGTTCTAGATGGCTAGTTTTTTTTTTGTTTTTTTTAAATACCATATTTTCTCAACCATTTGACCAATATCCATGTATAAAGTATCATTGAAAAGTTAATAAGTTCAGAAAACCAATTCCAGTATCAATTTTAGACTTGGAATATATTAACTATAGTTAATTTGTATCTACAAAACGAAATAATATTGTATAACAATGTAATAATATATTTTTAATCTATACCCATATTTTAGGGTCATATATATATAATAAAACAAGGCTATTGAGTCATCAATTTTTTATGCATTAAGGTCTTAAATGTCAACAAGTCCACAGTCTATCGAATAAGTTTTGCAGATGGGCAGTACTTTAAAGACAACCCCATGAGTGGCAGACCCACGAAGCTGAAGCCTAAAGACAACAAGTAGGTCTGTAAGGTTAAAACAAGACAAATCTGTTATTCATGGCCATTATGGCGGGGTAATTAGTCTTCCCACTTGCCTTAGTCAAGTTTGGCATCACTGTTTGTGAGTTTTTCCTAGAAGTAGAACAGCAACCTCGAATCTTTTGCCTCTTTGTGAGACCATTTTTCGATTACAAGTCTTAATATTTAAAAAGGACTCGCCGATATACACAGTTTGTCAGATGATAAATGGAATTATCAATTCTTATCATGTGTTTTTCATACTCCTTTGGTTTATAAGTGGATTTCAATTACGCACCCGGTAATGCGTGACACAAAATAAAGTTGTTCTATTTAATATTATGACAGTGAGCATATGTTGTGCCTAGAAATTATCATTTTAAGAAATGTTTTGGTATGAAATTATTGAAAAAAGTTTTAGTGTTTGTTGACCTACTTACTGATTTTTAATATAAAAGTATTTTTTTGTAGAATGGACAAAAAATTATTTCATTATGTAGCAATATTACTTTATTTTTTTATTCAATTCCTTCATATTGATGTATATATACTTATATAAACAAAAAAGATAATATAAATATAATAATAATAAAGTCTAAATTAAAATTAAATATATTAAATTAAATTTAGTGCCCCGGAGTTGTCCAACATCGTTTATAACTATACATGCAGAATAAATTCATTAACATGAAATAAAATCTTCATATTAAATGTAATACAAAAAGTTCAAACGATATTATAGGATACTACAACAAGCTTTTTCTACTATTGTTGATTATTTTGTTAGAAACTCTTCCTTTCTTCGATCCAATAGATGTAATAAACTTGATCACGACTGATGCAGTAGACCATGTATCCGTTCCTATGTTTGGAATTTGGTCAAAATTATACCCCTCGCTTCTTCCACAACAATCGGTTCATATGACGTTAGCCTACTTGCAATAAGAGCTTTAGAATATTACTTTAATCCTACAATTAGCTTTTATAATAAAGATTCTTAACAAAAATTTTGATCAGTAAATTAAACCAGATATTGATAAACTCCAATAATATTTAATAAGAATCATTTATTTTTGTTCAACATTTTCTTTACTTAATTATAAGTATACATAAGCAAATATATTTCATTGAGTCATTAAGGGTTGGGTATTTTGAAAATAAATTGATAGGAATTATATACAATTGCAATTAAGTCAACCACTGTTTCCAGATACCTGAAACGAAAATGATGCGAGAAATTCATTGAAATTCCCAAGAAAAAGTGCACGAATATTGTTTATTTAGTAAAAGCAAAAGAAACCCCTAAAATATTTAACATACATTTTATTATTACGTATTATTACCTCTTGTAATTAAAAAAAAGATTCTGAAAAAATAAAGCATTGCTAATTATTTTAGAATCAACTGAAATTAATTTCAAAAGCTCTGTCTTCATAGAATTTCTAAGAATAGTCTATGACTATCTAACTTGAGAGAAACTCTATCTTAATCTTTGTGTTGTTGATTTGAAAACAAATAACACTAGTCAGCAAATTTGTGTTTTTATACTGAGATGGTGTATTCCTGATTGCTTACCGGGCGAGAAATTGAAATCTGAACATTTGGTATTTCAATATTTAATGAAGTTTGAGTGATTGAAATTAATTATTATTGCGATATATTAAAACTTAAACAATTAGTCATAAATAATCATACTTGAGCTATCTAGCCTACTTACATGTCGAGAAAAGGACACTTGAACGTGATCGACGAATTTCCTGTCGTGCAGTCCTTGATGTTTGGGGTCTTCTGGACCACCGTCTACGCCGTCAGAAAATCTGAAACATTGCAGAGAAGAAGGGATTTCTCAAAAAGGTAAAACTGGATCCAAAGGAGTTACAGAAAACAGCAATGGGCATTCCCCTTAAGTCCATGATGGCCCTTGCAAGAGATCTCTTGCATGGATTTTTTTTGTAGTTACAAGTAATTTTCTCCTATTCAGAAAAAAATACGGAAATAATTAAAATATATTTTTAATTTAAAAACATGTACTTATAAACTATAGTTTAAGCTTTTTTTCTTTTAGTTAGATTTTTCAAGGAAAAAATTAATACTAAATTATAAAGATATTGAGGAATTCTTTTTTCAAGCAAACACTCGGTTGTGTATAAAAGAAAAAAATCAGTTAAAAAGGTCAATTTCATGTTTCTCTGTGTAAAAACACTCTCAAAATAAAAGAGCAAAATAAAGTTGAAAGTTTGTTGACTAGGATAATCTTTAAAAAGCTTTTGTGGCACACATTTTTTTGATAATATGTCCAAAGCATCTTTGAAATTGTGCACCTTAAAAAAATCCAATATTCAAGACTTTATATAGTGTTTTTCCGATGTATTTATATTATTTTGGCTTAATATTGAAATCATTATTGTTTTAGATGTAACATATACCATGTTACAATGTCACTTTAAGTTCATTTATTAAAATATTTGGTTATTTTAACATAAATGTGATGACCCTTTTGTATTTAATTCGAATGGTCCTCTTTTGAGAAACATATAAAAATTTAATTTAGAATTTTTTAAAAGCTCAATAATTAGTTTAAAAAGAGTAATGTGTAAGAGCAAAATTTTAGGCGTAAATACATATGTAAAAGCTCAAGATTTGTGCCTTTCCCTTTTAAAGGCTAATTTTTGTAATATAAAACACCATTAACGTGTGATATTAACTATAACCATCCCTTAACAATTTGTTTCCTTTTTTGTCATTATATATACTACCTTTAAACTCATAATTTAAATAGTAATTTGAGAAAAAAATAGTAAACTTTAGACCGTAAAGGATATATAATTTCCAAATAAATCAATTATTACAGTATGCAACAAAATTTAGTTCTTGGAAGGCGTGTTGATTTAATCACACGCTTATTTTTATTTAAGCCTTCAAAGAAGAAATTGATAATTATAATATTTAATTGACGTGGGGTTGACTTTTAGTGCCTTTAAAAAATAGTACCATATTTTGGCGTAGAAAAATTCTATAGAAGAAATTCAAATTTAAAATGAATGATATATTAGTTTACCTTTATTACAAATTATAAAAAATGTGTATAACCCCCAAGAAATAAAATCAAATAAAGGACCTTACTAAAAACCTATTATCGTTCTACTTTTTTTTCTAATACTTTATAGCATAGCTGAAATTATATAGTATACCTTATACTTCAATTTAAAAGGAAAATGAAATAAAAAATGTCGATTTTGATTTATTTTTGTACATTTAGTTTTTAATGTTAATATATAAATAAAATTGTGAAGTTGCGTGAAATATAGAGTTACATAAATATTTCAGGTAACGATTTATAATTAACTTTGTATTTAATAACTTAAATAAAAAGAGATTGACACAGTTTCAATGTTGCATCATATTCAAATAAATTGATTAATGTTAGCCGACTGTTAATAATTTTATATCAAATTTTTTCTCAGGAAGATTAATGTTACAATATTTTACAAAACCTAACTAGGTTATAATTTTGAATTTTTTTACTTATGTTAAAAAGTAAATATACAAAAAAAAACAAGCAAAATCGACTCTTTCGCGTCGAAATATGGCACTTAATCATTGATATACACTAGAAAAAAGATTTTTATGAAAAGACTCTATCGGCCAAACTCATGTCGGTTAGAGGGCTTAATGGTCATTTTTGTGTTCAATAATAATAATAATGTGGGGTTTAGCCGGTGGGTAAAATGCTGTAGCAATGTGTTATTCAACAGTTCGTGTTTTTATAGAATAATTCATTTTTCACTTTTATACTTACCGCTGTACTATGTAAATAAAAAGAACACGTAAATCCCATTATATAAAACATCAAAAAAAATTGTTGGGTGGTAAACACACTACAGTAAAGTAACTTGGAATTATTACCCCGAAAAATAACAAATTATATTTAAGTTATAAAATATGGTTTTTTTTAACATTGTTTATTATTGTTGTAGTGTTCTCGTCGTTGATTTATTATACTTTTATTTATTTCTGATAAATTTCAAACTTTCGTTTATGAGTTCCACATTCAGATAAAATAACGTTATTCGCTAGCTATCATAAAGAATTGAGCTCTTTCTTTTTTTATTAGGAAATGTTGAATTATTGCTAGGAAAATTATAATATGATATATTTCCATAAATATTTTCTATTATAGTTTTTAATTAATACACTATAATACAATGTTCATTAAAAGGGCTCATTCTTTTTATATTAAGACATATTCTTGAATTTATTTTCTATTTATTTAGACATACTCCAATGTATCCCTCACCTTGGATTCTAAATGAAGGCTATCTCTTTTACGAAACTCTCCACTCACAATACCATTTACTTACCAAAGATTGACATCTTTAAGTATAATTTAGATTACAGATTGTCAAGTCTTTGGAATACAATACAATTTTGCTTTCGCCAGGCAAGCGAGGCTTACCTAAAGCGATTTTTAGTCTATTATTTATATATATATATATGTGTTTTTAACAATGTAGGTTTCCTTTATTATGTTAGTTTTTTTTTCTTTACGATGGCCCGATTTTAAAAAAAGTTTAATATTTCTATTTTAAATAACTCATTTTTATTCAGAATTGTAATTTTTATATTTTATAAGAAATATATATATGTCGACCTATATAGGTTTTTGTTTATCGCCACTGGTGGAAAAAAAATATATATATTTACATGTACATGCCATGTACCTTTACAATGGTAAATAAATAAATTTTTGATCTAAAAAAATGTATTAAAATATTTGTAAAAAATTTTTTGTTATATATTCTTTCATATTTTCCAATATAATCACCAAAACATCAGCAATTTTTTTATTGGTAGCTTTTTATTTAGGGTTTGTAATATTGTTAATTTTTTTTTTTTTTTTTTTAGTTGCAATTTTGATAAATACTTGAAATAACTCAAAGGACTCTATGTAAATTATAAGTTTTTTGAATGTTGAAAAAAGTTTTTTAAATATATTATGATACAATAAAAAACCAAATTTAATCAAAACAATGGGATAAAAAGAAAATGCCAATTCAAAATTTGGTTTCCTCCATTTTTATATCTAAAAAACCATAAATTGTACTTTTATGACAAGTTCTGAAATTTTTAAGTACAAAACGTTTTATACCATCCTAATGCATGTATGTTTACTTATATGAAATTGTACTTCCTTTTCTTACAAATACGTCAAAAGCACATATATTGTTTCATGAAAAAGTTTTTTATAACATTTGCAAAATACCTCAAAAATCAATTTATATACATTAAGTTAATTAATAAAAAGTAAGCGTTTTGTAAATTATATACAAAATTAACTTCATTGTTTTGACAGATGTAGCAAAAGTAGTTGACAAAATTGTGGTGCAACGTTTAAGTACATTTTTAATACCTACGGCAAAAAAAAAATTCTATTGGAAATTGTTTATTTTTGATGATATAAACATCTTCAAAAGTCAATTTGATACATAAAATATCAAATATATTTTCAGATTTATAAAAATCAGACTGTTTGTATCTCTATATATGAAGGGTCTCATAAATACAAAGTCAAATTATTTATGGGTCATTATTCTTTTTGGATTACCTGTGAGAAGGATTTTGCCTCCAAAAACCAAAGTAATTTACTGAGGACTTTTAAATTCTCAGGCATATATCGCCTTAAAACTGACTTTGAGTGAGCCGATCAGAGTAAAAGATTTTAAAGGCATTTTTATTCATGCCATAGAAAGATACGTAGCTCTATTATCAGAATACAGAGACTCTATGGACAGTTATGTTACTTTGTCTCTGACATAAGTGAGGTGTATACCCTTCGAATCAGACCGTAAGCTAAAAAATTTAAAATCATACATTTTTAGAAAGTATTATTGTCCTTCAAATAAGTTAAACCTTTTGAATTTTTTATCAGTGTAATTTTAAATATTTTCTACGTGTCATTTTTTTAAATATTTTTATTAAGTTTTATTTTGAACTCTTTTAATTTATATTTCCAATATTTTTAAATGAATATTTTATACTTTTAAATATTTTATTTAAGAAATAAGTAAAAAGAACGAATAATTGGTTAATCTCTGGAGGTTTAATATTAAACTAAAATGTTTATTTATAATGTTACAATGCAATTTCTCTAGTTAGTATTTAATTATTGCTTGTAGTGCTAATTTATACTAATTAATAAGAAGATCACATATAAAAATATATATATATACATATTTATACATATATATTCAAAATGAAAATTATATCATGATTCAAAATGAGGTTTTTAAAACACTTAAATTTATGTCTTTACATGTATATTACTACCTGAATAGTTTTTAATTTGATGAAATAATGATCTACCATTTAAGTTAAATCATATAACGGAAAGAAACTTTTTAATAGTTATTTGTGAATCTATGAAAATCAGTAATGAATAATATATAATTCATTATTCATGATTCCTTCTCTACAAATTAGATTTATACATGTAAAGGAAATCTCATAGATTTTATAATGGCTTTAGAATTTGGATATTGTAGAAATGTAATGGGATTGTAATTAATGTAAATTGGACTAAATCTATAAAAGTAATACAGGATGGGGCAACATATCTTCTTTTATTGATATGGGTAGCAAATCAAGCTGTAATAGTAGGGTGTTCGTGGTTTTATTATTGAGGTGGGAGTCTAAAGTATAATGAAAATACTGTCAGTTGCTATCATGCGTTGGAGGAGTGAGGAACGTAAACTTGCAAAAATAAATATTCCTTAAAAATGGGCAAAACACAATATTTTATCAATTTAAGATATTTGCAATTGAGCTAATTTCCAAATTAGGTAATGGGGATCAGATTTAGTCCTAAAAACCGTTAAAAAAATTTGTGGTATCCCCAATAACTATTTACCTAGTCAACTAATCTAAAATTTAAAAAAAAGATTTTGAATATTAAACTTTGCATGTTATTTTTATCAAATAACAGTTTCTTTAAAATCTCACAATAAAAATTAACTTAACCAGAAACAAAAAAATGAAAAAATCATGCTATAAAATTACCGAAGATTGGTTTCTTCAGTCTATGGCCAACGAACTATCTTATATAATTTTCAAAACTGTGTGAAACAAAACTTCTAAAATAGTTGTACTCTATTACCAAATTATTTATGTCATCATCTCACGGGTGGATATTTTTCAAATTTTTGAGTTGTATTATGTAGAGTAGTAGATTTTAAACTATGTCAGTAGTTTAAGTAAAAAAACTCTCAAAATGACATAATCATCAGGACAGTTAAAAGAAAGGTTTGCAGGTACTATGAAATTAGCTACAAGAATTTATAAGAGAAAGGAAGTCAACAGAAATTATATTCGGTATATATCTAGAGCAGATGTTAGAAATACTACAATTTCAATATTTATCATAGTCTTAAAGGACTTATGCCTATAAATTTACAAAAAAAAATTATCGCTGTCACTTTGCCATATTTAATCAGTAGAGGACTCAAAAATTAGAAAATTTTAAAGGTTGTTTTCCCTTTCACATATTGTTATTTTGTGCCATTTTATGGAAAACTTAAGAAAAAGTTGGTAATCTAACAAATTTTCGACACTTTTTATTCATTATCCCCCCCTTCAATCTGAATGATAGTTTCGATACAGGAACAATTAGAAGTATATCTGGCCTTCATGAAGTCCGAGAACAAATTGTTACACGCCTTGCGGATAACAAAACAGTGATGTTCAGGCGTTCACGCTGGATGAGGACGAATTCTAGTTTTTTTTCAGGTCATATGGCGGTCCTGTAATCTCTCCAAAAATGCTACACTTTCGCCGACGTGTGTGCGACTTGGGTAAGCACATATTTGTCCCTGTGGAACGTGCTCTTCAACCATGACAAGACATGGTACCTAAGCCCCTATTATTAGACGTCCGTGTTGACTTTCTCGTTGGTATTGAAGAGTAGGGAGGCATCTTGCTACCTTTGGACGCCACAACGCCGATGACCTTGATCTAAGCTGTATGTTTGGTCCTGACTGTTCCATCGACTTGAGCTCTTGATTCGGCCAAAAAGCGATCAAAACAGCCTTCAATTGTCAATTTGTCCACAGAGGAGATCGCACAGCCTCTGCCGTTTGCTTGTTGCTCAAACATTTATGATCGCACAAAAACAAAACAAACATAAAATTGTAACTATTTATTACCTCTTTCTAATGGAGACAATTACAAATTTGTCAGAATTTGGAACTGAGGCAAGAAGCCTCGATTTGGATTCTAAGTTTTGAGTCCTCACCTTTTACACACACTTACACTGACGTTTAAGCTTCATGTCATCCTCAATAATTAAAAATTGTCATAACATATTTGGAAAATATAAAATACAAAAACTATTCCATTTAAGAAAATCTGTAGAACGTTTTACATTAGTAATGTATTGCCATTATGATACAATGTTTATTGATAAAAAAATAATTATTTTTTTTCTAAGAACTGCTCAGTCCCAATATTGAACTTTTTCTAGAAACGATATTCAGTGAAAAAATTTGGTATGAATAATAAAAAATCCATTAAAAATTGAAAACAGGAAAAAACAAATATATTTTCCATATTTCAATTAAAAGAAAACCTTACCACAAATGTAATATCATCAGTATCTATTCCAGAAAAAAAGGGATATTGATTTATAATATATTACACATAAGAAGAAAAAAGAAGTAGTTGGATGAACAAAGACTAATCATAAATCTTTGGTTTCATATTATATTATATCTTTTAGGAAATATATAATTTATTTATGCACCAGCATTGGGATTTTCCTTTTAAGCTTGCAAGTATCAAGCATATGTTTCTGGCATGGATCAATATTTTAATTAAATTTACAATATATTAGTTTCGAATAACATATGTACAACTCATAAAAATCATTATATCATTTTTTTATAAAAACACCTTTTAAAAAAAAGAAAAACTTTCTTTATTTTACATAGATAAAATACTAATAACATTATGTTATCATACGTTTAGACAAAAACATAAAATGTATAATTTTTCCTCCTATGGACACATATGGTATGTATAAATATAAGTATTTCCTAATAATTAGATAAGTGCAAAAATAACATCAACAATCCAAGCCTATAAATTTACATAAATATCCCATAATCAGACTTCTACAGTACATACATCCATGCAAGGAAGGGAAAACAATTTTTTCACTTTTGCTACCTGTCATATTAGATTTGTGTTATTTTGTGGCATTTAAGATAATGTATCTACATTTTATGTAATTCAATATAGGTGCAATCCATTCTGTATCATGCTTCTTTAATTGTACTTGATTTTGCAATAAGTGGTTCATCTGCGGGAGAGAGAGATTGACATTGTTTATACATATAATACTACATACCTTTAAGCAAAGGCTCAAGAAAGGCCACCTCAAATGGTCTAGAAGAACTTACAAATTACTACACTTATATAAAATAAGTTCAAAAGACCATCTTTCATACTTTTAGGGAAAAAACTATTTATTACCCTTAAATGGGCAAATATATACCAATACAAAAAAAATCTGGCCACGATACTTTTGTCTTAAACCATTTTGCCTTGAAGCTATTATTAATCAAGGATATTTCGCCTTAATATGTAAATAAATGAGATTTATAAGTCCTAATTTTTTATTTTTTATCAAAGTTGTTATTGTATATTACTATAAAATGAATTAAATGATGGAGTTATCCCTCCAAATTTCAATGGATACACTAAAAAAATCAAACTATCTAATGAAATCGAACCAGAGACAATGAATGTAATAAAATCAATATAATTGGAAAAACAAAAATAAATAAACACGGTAACGATTCGAATAGAAGAAGTGATAATTACTTCTCCGTTATTAATTATTATTAAACATTATAGATTAACTATTGGTTCTAGAAAGGACTTATGGATTGAAAAACCAGTCTTATTAATTTAGTGCATTTTTTAGTAATAACAATTACATATTTTTTAATTAAAAAATTCAAAGGAAATGCCAATTTTGATCAAAAATAAACAATTATAACTTATAAACTTGAGGTATTTTTTTTTTTTGTACTATTTTTATAGAAAAGTTTTGAATAAAAAGTTGGTAATTCTACAATTTCTAGACTTTTTATTCTATATCTCCCTTCCATTCTGAATGTAAGCTTCAATACGAGGACCAATAGAAGCACAGCTCGTCCTGATTAATTTGAGGACATGGAATTGTTGCTTGGACATTATTGATGCAAAAAAAAACAACAAAAAAACATCAAATTATAGGTTTTGACAGCTCTTTACAATGGTGCCAAGTAAAGAAATTTTCAAGCTTATAGAACTGAAGCTAGAAGGCCTCGAAGATTATCCTAGTTTTAGAGCACTCACCCTTTATATGGACTGGGAGAGGAATAGAGGTTATCAATAAAACACTATTTGGGTAAAAGCCAAAATCACCAACAATAAGTTTTCAGTAGTAGTATTTATTCGCCTATTTATAGTGAGTCATCCATATTTACTTTAATCAGCCTTCCTTTTTGTTCCTAATTTGCTTAGAATTGTCGATAACCATATATTCTTAATCGAGGATGAATAAACAAGGAAAATATAGCATCGGCAAGGTGGTGTAGTAGTCTGTAGCTTGGGCTCCCAACCTACATACGTTAAAAAGGTTTTACTTCTTAATTTTAAAATTAATAAAAATTCACACCTTCATCTTTTTGAGTGACATACTTTTAATTTATTTGAATGATATTATTATTGAGGGGAGCTGTCTTAAATTATAGCAAGACGACAACATTCCCTGTTCCTTTGTTTACGAACTAAAATAAATTAACACAGCATGCCTTGTCGAAAGATATTGTTGCCGTTCTATTTAGGGAATATTAGACTTAATATAAGTATTTTCTTTATTTAGTGAATAATCCTTATATAAAGTGGGGCTTCACCAATTATCAAAATCTTTTGGAAACAAAAAAAACAATCTATGTAATATGAAATTCACGTAGTAGATGACTTTTTTAATAGCATGTTTATAAAATAAGTTAACCAAATGTTTTAAGTATAGATATAAAATCAAATAGTAATAGGATCCTCCCCCTTTGCAAAATTATAAAATCTCATAATTTGAATAAATAGACACATTGCGAAGAAAATCATCAACTACTGTAAAAATTCTTGATAACCTCAATGTTTCGTTAGTAATAATTTATTATCATAATATTAAAAAAACGCGAAATGAGAGAATATAAGACATTATACTGAGAGACAGAATAATCATAAATACCGCGTTATGCAAAATCATCGATATTTGAAACTGTGTCATTTGGAGACCTCTAGTTTCTTCTAAACGTTCTAATTATTACGTCTAACGGAAAAATTTAATGGAAAAGAGAGTTGGATACTTTTTTCTGTGGCTAATAGATTTTTACAATTTACTGCACTAGACCTTATATTTAAGATAAAATTAATTGGAACTATCGGTTAATTTTATTCAATGTTAAATTACGTATCTACTAAATAGAAAGCTTCCAAAACATTTTAATTTTAATAAAACAAATTTATTATAGTATTACTTTTAATTTTTATAATCATAAATAAATAAATACAAAAGAGAACACTACGACAATTGGATCAAATTAGTTGTTCAATATCATCTAAGGAGTAAAAATATAATGAAAAGTAATAACCCCTGGAAAATGACTTCTTTTTCACTCTCCCACCTATACAAAATTTAATCCTTACGTAGAATTAGGATTCGAACTAAAAAATACTGCGTTATCTATATGTAATAATTGTGTTTACTTTTGATAATGGGTTGATCGCTTGATGCTAAAATCATTACTTTTTTAGTTTGTCAATAAAGTGTATTAATATTATTTTACAGTTTTAAAAGATCAATAATTAATTTGACTTTTTTAGTAATATGTACCTAAAACTTTTTATAAAGCCTGAATGACCTTTATAAGCATGTTATTATATCATTCAAAACATTTTTTTGTAAAGAATCAGTTGTTTTATGTTTTTATAATTAATTTATACAATGGGTATTTGTTTCAAAAAAATATTTATATTTATGTAATAAAATAGAACTTTTAATCAAAAAGAACTTTAATCGCCTCCTAATTATACTTGATGAACACTCTCTACAATTTAAAGTTATAAAGTTGTAAGTGGCTGGTTTTTAAACAGTATGTATGGAATATTAGTTGAGAACAATCCTTAATTATTTCTAAATTGAGCTAAGGAGAACAATTAAATAAACAACAAGACTCAAAGTCATTCACTGTATTCCGTATGGGCCATACCCCAATTAAGACTTTAAAGCTATTTGGAGTGGTCAGGAAGACTGATTAATATATAAAATCAGTTGGAAGAAGATTATTACATTCACAGAATGGATGACATTTGCAGAAACGGCCAAAATCACTCTATTATAATTTGTAAAAATATAAATTAGTGGGAGAAGTCAAAGTGACGACCCTATAGTCAAGATACCAATCCTCTTTACTATTTCTTCCACAGTGTAATTAACAAAAAGGAAGTTCGCGTACTACCGTTCGAGAGCTATTCTACTAGAATATAATGAGACTCGAGGAAAGAAATATTATAAGTCATGTCTATAGCATGTTATTTATTTTGGGCCCAATTTCCCACTAGAAGGATACACTCATTTTCAGAGTAAGAAACATTGCCCATCACTACCATTGCACCTTTTAAAGTGGTAACCTTATTATTGCTTAAAGAAAAAATCTGTTTATTTATTGGAGGAAACGAAAACGACATTATTTCTTACAGAATATTTAAAAAAAAAATGTACATATCCTGTATGCAAAAACACATTTTCCTTCATATTGTGAAGATAAATTTGCAAATAATTATTTTGTAAGATATGTTCGATGTTCTTCAGTTGATTATCATAACAGTGTTTATAAAATTGTATAATAAGTAAATCCATGATTATCTTCCAATGTGAATAATTAATCCAATCGAATGATTTATTAATTGAAAGAGGGGAAATAATTGAAACTTCTTTCATTCAAATCGCTCTGGGAATTTTATATTACTTAATTCATTTCAAAGTACCACAACATTAAAGATTTGAATCACATACTTCTACATTGTTGTGTTTATATAATTATCATTCATGCCTATAATTAATAAATAAAAAAAGTTATGCAACAAAACACTTATTAATTTACTTCTATGACATATATAATATTTGAACAATACTTACATATCATACTATTATTTGAAATGAAATTAATATATACAATCGTATTTATCAATATATATTTAATCTCATTTATTGGCTAAATGCCACAATGGTTCTTGGTTCTTCGGTGAAATGTTCGTTTGTCACATTGTCATCCAGAAAAATATACGTTTGACAAATTCTCCTTTGTCATAAATGTTTTCCCCCAAAAGTCTTATCGCAGTTTTTTGTAATTCAGTATATATAGCTACAAAATAATTATAAAACAATTTTGTTTTTCATGAGTTTACTGTTGTCAAATTACTTCAAAAAAATTAAAAACCCATTCTTATGTATAATGCAATTCAGATTTTTATATCCTATGTCATAAAAATATGAAAATCTTCATTGTACATATGTAATCCAAAAAAACTCAATAAACTTGTTTATGGGATGATAAAAATGATATCAAATTCAAATACCATCTTTGTATGAGGACTTGAAATAGTGCCATAAAATATTTTAAGCATCGTTAATAATATCGTTTCTTTAGTCGATATCTTTATCGTTTACTTCCAAGATATAAGAAGGTTAATTTCTAGATTTCAAAGTTGATTTATTTTAAAAAGAGAATGGGATTGAGGTACAAGTCCGTCCGTCTAAAATGCAACGCTTTTTTTAAATTGAGCACTTTTGTTATTTTTGTTATCTGTCAATGTTTAATCAAAATAATTATTTGTAAACAATTGTCGTAAGAAACTGTGAACGAAAAATGAGAAATGTCAAACAAGAGTACAAGAGCGTCAGAGCCAAAACATGGAACAATGTAGAGCTTTCCTCGCTAGGAAAATCTCATGAGAGATTTCTAAAGTGCTGGCCTGTTAACGTTCTACTGTATAACTACCAAAATCATTTCTTGGGGTAATTAAAGGCAGAAGAAGCAAGTTGATGTCAAGTCAATGGATTTGCTCGTGAATATGACACCAGCCAAACTACCTTGCACCACTTATTGAAGCAAAAGCTAAACCTTAATGCCTAAAATAGAACTCCTTGTTAGGTTTTGAAGATCGAGTAAAGTGTGTTGTTAGATCCTCGGCAACAAGCTTGAAAAAAAAAATCTTGCTGTTCCAATAGCATTGCCTGTTCCCCCTGGACATTGGTATTTTTGAAACCCTCAAGGGTTAGCTTCTGGAAGTCCAATACACAACAAAAAATCAACTGAAGGCTGCTATCATCACTGGTTGGGCAAACCTAAAGCCACGCATTGTAAAGAACTGCAGTTCATAGTTTATTTACCAGGCTAGAACTAGTCATTAAGGCAAAAGGCGGCTATACTGTTTGAAAAAGAAAATAAGGTGTCCTTTGATTATATTTCTGAGTAAAAATTTCGAATATGATGATATTTTATGAAATATTACAATTGAAAAAGTAATTTAAATGTTTAAATTTCTCATTTCCTATTATTTCCTAGGAAATTGTTGTCCAGCAGGAATTACTATTAGTGACCTTGTGTGGTTTTTTTTTTGAGCCTTCCAGTTTCATTCTTGAGAATTCCTTAAACTGATCAAACTTGCAACTAACAAAACCTTAACTATTATTAGATGAACGAGATAGATTAGTAATGGAGCTGGTGATTTTGAAATACACAACCTGCCCATGGGCTTAAGATGAAATCACACATCACAAGAATCCATGTAACACTTTTTTTTACAAACATCCGATAGTTTCTCAAAAACATATGTTATGCTATTTATAAAATGAAAAATAAAAATCATTTACCTTAACAAATATATAATAAGTCATTTTTTTATAATTATTTGATTAAATTTATGTCTTAACCTAAAGTAATTTTAGTCAAGTATAATACTTTATTAAAAAGCTATTAACTTTGTTTTGTTTAAAAAAAAACATCTCTATTTTTGAATTGAATATTTTGAAGATATATGGCCTTTGATTACTTTTTTCAATTTTAAACCTTATCATGATGGAATCCCAATATATTATTTTTAAAGTAACGGTAGAGTGGAAGAGTGATTGTGTTAGTTTTAAAAATCAAACTTCTCTTTTTATTGTACTTTTTATACATTTATTATACTTTTTTATAAAGAGTTTTTTCTAAGATACCCTTTAGATAAAAACTACATAAATAAAGTAATGATTTTTTCTTAAAAGTTCCATTATTCTTATTTCCATGAAAGGACTAGAAACGTGTATAATCATTGTTGTAGTACAGCTCTACCATTCAAAAAATTGGCATTTTATTAACAATAACTTATTATCAATGAGTATACTGCATCATTTGCTTAGCATATATCATAAAACTTTTTACCCTGTGATTCTTTAATTTGTATTTAACGTTTAATTTAATCATTTTTTAGAAATAAATTTACCATATTTTATGAGATAATTGAATAATAGTTTTTTTGTGGATATAAAATACCAAGAAATACAAGGAAAAGTGGATCCAGAGGGATAACCCCCTGGTGTATCAACATAAAGGCAAGCTGGGATAAAAAAGAATAAATTGAGAATATACGATTTTTCTTTTTCTAGTTACTTTTCTTCATAAGAAAGAATCTTGTTATTTTTACTGGCTTAAGGAATTAATAATATGGAAGATAACTCCCAAAAAATTAAGACTGTTACTCTCCGTTTTTCATAAGCACCAAACTACTCAGTTCCATAATATTTATGTCAATTTATATGTGTTCTGTCCACAAGAATGAAAGAATAATCATTATAGTTTGTTAAAAAAAATATTGGGATCTCCTATGAGTACTTTGGAATAAAAACAAACAAAATTCATTTGAACATACCAGTGTTTATATGTTATTCAAATCTTACCATATGAAAACACAAATGAATATACAAAGGAAACCATTAACAAAAAAATGAAATAAAATAAACGGGGCCCTTCATATATATGCATACGCCTTTAATATTTCAATAATACGACTACATTATCATTTCTTAACCAAGTTTAAAAGTTACGGGCTTATAAAATAAAACAGGTTTTTTTTACATTCAAATGTAGCTTTTTTTAAATTAATATATATTTTTTTTATTCACTCTGCAGAGCAGAGTCCCCATTACCCTTTTCAAGCCATTACTTATCTTGAGCGGTATGTTTCCTATCAAGAAGCACTATCAAATTAAAGCATGAATTTGTTTTTGATCCATTGCTTTAGAAATAACAAAAGTAGGGTCACGCATAGCCCACTAACTCACAAACGAAAGAACCGAGTGTCATATAATTTCGGAATCTATCTTTTTGAGGTTGCTACTAACTGAAAATGAAGTGAATAAAAAAGTGACATCTATGTGTTAAACCCAGACTTCTCAGCCCATTTGTTGTATTAAAAATATTTATATGATTTACATCATTATATGCAGTGCGTCCTGTAGACACATTGGATGATTTGAACAAAAACATATTCAATATTTTATTAGCACAACTACATTGTGTTTTTTTTTATTCGTATGTGTTTATAATATATACCATAAGAGGAATATATACAGTGCAGTGCACCCGGTGACTTGTTTTATATATCAATTCAGAAAGACAGACATAAAAACTTTTCTTTATTAATATAGATAAGGATTTGATCTTTTTTATTATTCTCCTTTTTAAAAATTTAAGGCCTTAGTTATTACAGGTTTTTTTTAAAAAGCCAATGTTTAACATTGTATATTGACATTAAATGCACACGTAAGAAAGAAGTTAAAACTGCGTCTTCAACCCAAAAAAATAAAAAATAAATTTTATATAATTTAAAGCACCTATCTTAATACATTATTTTTGGCTGTTTTTATTTTTAAATAGCACATATATCTATGTAGATAAATTTAATAAGATTTGTAAGTAATTTTATAGCTAAGTGTTCATACATATGTTGCGTTGATGAAGCTATGAATGGCTAATATATACCTATTACCAACATATGGTAGTTGATTGATTAAGTAGAATGTAAAAAGAAATTTATAAGAAAGTCTAAAAAATAAATTAATAGTTAGTAATTAAACATTGAATAACTAAATTTTTCATGGCATAGTTAAAAAATATAATTAGTCATTCAGGAATATAATTCTGAGATTACTTTTTTAAATTTTTCTTTGGCATTTTGGTAATTCATTTAGTCGAGTGAATTTTTAGTACAGTTATATAAAGGTTAAAATTAAAAAAAGAAAGTATATTTTTTACTTTTTTTTTGTTAATGTTCTTTAAATTAGTTAATTCATTTTTTAATAATAAAACTATCTACTCATCGTGAATCGATCACTGCATTGTTTTGATCATGATATCTCATTCCCAAGGAAGGAGTTCACTCTACTCCCTTATGAGGTCTTGTAGGTTTCTTTGAATTCATTCTCCTCCCGTTGTCCCCTTATCGGAATTCAACATCTCTTCATATGAATGATCAAGTTAGAAGCATATTCCTGCAATGGGCTCGTATTTGCTTTTTCGTGGGGGTTGACGTCATGAAATTGTCATTGAAACGGGAAAAATATGAGGAAAATGCTTAATCATTGTTTGTACTCTGTATAAAAAAATTACAAAATTGAACAAAGTTCTTAAGAGATGCAATTTTTTTTAGTATTATCCATTAAATATTTTACTATAATATAAGATATAATATTCCTCATCAATATGTATTCTAAACAAGTTAAAAGGATCTAAAGAAGAGTGTTATTTTTTATCATTTTTCACCCTAAAAATAAAAATATATCAAGTTCAGAAGAAGATACAGAATCAATAAAAAGACTTTTGAATCATAAAAATAACTTATAAATAAGTTTTATTAATCCTTCTTTTAATTTGCTGATTATTTTATGGGTAAAAATGATTGAACTATAATAATCTCCATTTTCTATAATCCCAGATATTTCAGAATTCAGATGACTGAGAAAAAAACTGAGATCAGTTTTGGATTCTGTACTCATAGATGAATTCTATGATTGTCTTCAATTTATTTGTACAAAATTATATCTCCCCCCTAATTGTTCCCGTTTGTTATTATTATAATAATTTTATAAATAAACAAAAATTTCAACCATAAATTTTTTGTCTGTTTTTCAGGGAGTTTGTTACATACCTTGTACATTTATGTACATTTACAAATCACAAGGTTTAAAAGGGGATGAATCAGCACTTTCACAATTATTATATTGAAATGTATGTGTATATCTATTCAACTTGAGTATTCAAGGAAAAAAGGAACACCACAGAGTTTTAGAGATATGTGTATTTAGGCGGGCAGAATATATAGGAAGGAAATTTTATTTCTTCCTTAACTGGATAGTTATCTATTTTTTCAAACTATATGACAAAAGTTTACGGTAGTAACATATCTGAAAGTTTTTATTTACACTTTTTCAAAAGATATACATATATGTCCAGTTCAACGAAAAGTAAATAGTATACGAAATCTTTTTGAACATGATGTGGATATGGATGATACAAAGGAGTTCAGGATTGTCCTATTTCAACAGTATACAAATTATCAGGAATATTCTTGCATATTGCACCTACTTTTGTATATTTATAATGTACAAGGATTAAAAATACTATTTAAATAAATATATATGTACAAAATTGATATTGAAACCTTTATCTACATCACCATAACCTTGCAAATATATTCACCTTCCAATGACGTAATAATGTCTCTATATACATACCTATACATAATGGCTATTCTATGGAAAATTTAACTTTTTTTTGTATTTTTTTCACCCAATTTGACTAATTTTTTTAGATTAATTAACCCATCATTTGGAAATCAAAAATGAAACTTAAAATCGAGAAGTTAATCCAATTTGGAGTTATAAGCTCCTTTTTTCAAGATGAGTTGGATCAAAAATCCTCATTAATACCCTCGTAAATAACTCATTCGATGAATGGATATACAACAGCATTTGCTAGCTATTGAGTTATGCACCAAACTACTTTACATAATAATTTTAAATTTATAAAAAAGTATGGTTGACATTAACCCTAAAAATCTGAAACATCAAATTCTCTGATTGCGCTAAAAAAAATTAAAACCAAGATCAAATCAATATCTCTCTGTAAGAAAAAGTTTGTATGGGGTAGTTTATGGGTTTAAATAAGTTAGATAATTTTTTATAAATACAATAATATAATACAGTTTGACGCCTAATGGTTTCTATTGGTATATTCCTCAAAATTTATTCAAATCTTCCAATTGTTGAGCATAAATTGGGTAATGATGTTGAAGCGTCATAATTTTATTATTTTATTAATGCAACCAATGGTGTAGTTGAACCATTTTCCTTTAAAAAAGTATTGGAAGTTCTATTTAATTAAAAAAATATCATTTTTTTTTGTAGTTTTTCACATAATAATCATGTGAACCCATCCAAATTGTTGTTAAGGACATTTTTATCCTCAAAGTTGACCGAAGATTATGTTTTTGCATCATTTTGTTTGTGTTAGTGTTTGTTTATTTGTAATCAGTATTACAAAAAAAGTTACTCATTGATTTTCATAAAATTTTGTAGGAAGTTTATGTAATAGGTATAGTTAACCGAAATCTAATATTTATCCCATAGATGGCTTTAGTAGTGTTTACTTTGCGTTGACAATTGTAATCTGTTTACAATAGATAGCGTTGAAAAGATCATATTTCGTAGTTACACAATTTTGTAGAGATTAGTGTGATTTTTTTAATCATCATTGTTTGAGCGTGCGTCAAAAATGTAGAGGAGCAAAGAGAAAATATGCCATATATTTAGCTTTTCTTCTATAAACGCAGTAATACAATGGGTAAAAAAATGGGAATAGTGTTTATGGTCATAATACTGTAACAGCTAATCACGTGCAATTTGAATTTCGTCAATTATGTTCCAGTAAAGATGATGTCGAAGGTGCACCACGCTCTGGAAGGCCAATTATGAAAAATGTGGATAAAAAAATTGATATCCCCGAATCCAACGTCATATAAGCAGTTGTTTGATTGCCAAGGTGATACAAGTTAATAGTATTTTATTAAATTGATCCAAAATAATAGATTTCCTTTTCCTACAGTATTAAGACTGCATTTAAATTTATAGAAGTCAAAGTCAAACAAAATGTAATATTTTATATTTTTAAATAGGATTAAAGATAAAGTTACAAAGGGATTTTGACGAAAGTTTGTAGGAAGGTTAAATTTGTTAAGATTAATAGAGATATTGAAATACGTAATTCAAATCTATTAGTTGTTGTTAATTTTTAGTAAAATGATTTAGGGTTCAGATCTACTGAGTACCCTCTACAGTTGTTAAGCATTTTGAGTTAAAAAAGTATCAAAATATCAATACGAATCTTACCACCAAAAAAGTATCAAAATATCAATACGAATCTTACGACCAAAAAAGTATAAAAATATTCTTAAATGAATCATTTGAATTAAAAATGATAAACTTATATAATTTTTTTAATAAAGACTAAATATAATCCGACATTTATAGGCTCAAATTATGGCTATTATAAAACCATACTAAAGATACGTTACACAATTACTTTTACTTAAAAAATGATTGCTTACTTCCACAACTTCTCAATAAATTATATTTCTTTCATGTCTTGGCCGATTTTTAAAAGCAAAATCGATGTAAATTTCAAGCTCAAACTAAATTAACTATATATTACAAAAAAATCTGGTCCAAAAACTATTTGTACGATATTTTAGTATGTGTAAATACTTTTTTTAAATAAATTGTTTTATGAAATAACGATAAATCAGTTTGAATTTCATTTTTGACTCTATTTATAATAGATCAACAAATTAATGAAATAATGATACTTTTGTTTTTTACTCCAGTTTGTGTTCTCTAATGAATTTATTAAATGATGTATTTTGTGAAACAATGTTATGTACAGATAGCCAAAAATATGGTATAAGAGTTTCTGCACTTGTATTTTTAAAACAATGGTGGATATTATTTTAAGTCTAGAGAGTATCTATAAGAGATTTTTATCTGTATAAATTGAATATAGTTATCTAATATTCTTCAAAGCCGAAGGCATCAACAAAATTATATATTTTTATTCCTTTCGATCTATATTTTTGGCACCAATACTTTTTAAATATTGTCATGAAAGTCAAATCAGATTATGATGAACTATTTATTTATTTGAATAATGCCTTATTAAGGATTCATTACTATACTTACCATTTTTTAATCCAGGTTTAGTGAATTGAATTAACTGTTTTACTTATTTATTCACTGTTTTATTTGTTTTTATTTTTTGGAATCTTCTTTTTTTTTTTCAATGTGAGAACTGAGGTATACAATGGTAATTGCAACATTATATTATTAATAGATTATGTTACATAGTATTTGCAATCTTAATTGATATTAAAAAATGTAAAATAGATGTAATAGTTAAAAAAATTATATAACTTAAATAACATACTTATGAAAATTGTTTACCTGTATAACACGTATTTTTGCAGTGTAATTTTTTTTACAGTTTACACTAACTGCGATACATAAAGGAGATTTAATTACTAAGGAGCAGTGCAAAAATTGCGTATAATTAAATAAAAAAAAATCATCTTGGGGAGAATTTTAAAAACAATCAAATGATTTGTGACTTTTTTCTTATCTTTAGGGAAGAGAGGTTGGGAGACAAAAAAGAAGGATTACTAAACTTTATGCACAGACTACCAATGCTTTCAATATTAACATCAACTTTAACTGATCAGTTTCGTTTTTTTTTGGACAGGAAAAGAACCTGTATAATACCAGTCGTGAATTTTAGCCAAATAAAGGCTCCAATTTTTTCCGTTACGGAGAAACGGCGCCATATTTATTTTCTTCTTTTGATATTTAGAAACTTCATTACGATAATTTTCAACGTGGAGCGATATGCACTTGATCCAAATTTGCAAATTATCCAACTTTATCATCAAAATAACCATAATAAAAATAACTCATTTTTATTGCCAAATCATCTTCAGTCATGAATCTCATTCTTGCTTGAATGACTTTGTTTATAAGCAAAACATGCGTTATTGGTCAGGCAGAATTCCCAAGTGCTTCAAGAGACATGTTTGTTTCCTAAAAAAATTACATTTTGGTGTGGACTTCATGCTGGAGGGATCATTGGCATTCATTTTTTTTATGATAATTATCACCACGTTACTGTAAATAGCCATCATTATCATGTATGATAACTGGCCCAATGGGAAAGTATGGACTTGGAAAACATTTAATTTGAACAAGATGGTGTCACACAACAAACGTTACAATTAATTAAGTACTTAGCAAATTTAGTGAGCGCGTTATTTCGAGAAATGAACAGTTGATTGGCCTCCTTGATTATGCAATTTAACGCCTTTATATTATTTTCTTTGGGGTCAAATGAGTTCATTAGTCTACCCCAATAGGCCTGTGATGTTAAAAGAGCTGCAATACGGCTGCAATATCTGTCAATTTAATGGAAAAAGTAGTGGAAATTAGGGTTCAGCAAATTGACTTCTGAATACATATTTGTGGTGGTCACGCTAGAGAAATTGATTTTCATACATAACTATATTTGTTTATAATTTGTACTGGAAAAATATTTCGGCAAAACTTTAACCGTCTGTGTTTTATTCATAAAAAAGCGGAAGCGCTCTTAGTGAAACACCTTTTTTAAATTCTAAAAACAGTAAATATTTATATATATATGTATAAAACCTTTTTGTTTTCCGAAATATATGCGACAAAAATATTTTCGAGCATTCAGTCTATTTATAAATCATCTATGTGTTCTAAAAATTATATTTTTAATTTTTAAATGAAGGACAAGACTATAAAATAGATAAAAGTTTGTTTGAAGCTTTAGTGTTTTTTTCTCTTTCGGGGTTCACATTCAAAAAATGTGCCATTGAAAAGCAAAAAAAAAAAAAAATTAAAGAGAAAGTAAAGGATAAAAATATGACAGAACCCTTAACTCCTCCACGGGTTATCTACTAAAGTCCTTTATGTGGTTTGTATAAATTTATATTTTATCAATATAAAACAATAAAAAAACCTATACCAGTAGTAGCCGGTGTAGTTTGAAATTATATATTTTTAAAGTTTATATGCATGTTTAAAGGTTAATTAATTTAATTAAGTCAATCTAACAAATTTATTTCTTCAATTTCTAAAGTCATTCTCTTGAAAATCTTTTTAAATATTTCAATAAACAACTCAAAATATTAAAATGAAATATTCATTAAAAATTTTAATTAAACATAAAAAACGTTGTTTTTATTAGATTAGGAAAAAAGTTTTTCATATTTCATTGCTTTTGAAGAATTTAAAGGCCCTTTATATGATCATATGGAAGGTGGAATTTGGAATGCCAGAAGCAAGAAATGTTAATCTAAGTTTCATCATTTCTACTTATAAAAAGATCTAATTTTTAATATAAATAGGCCATAAATTATAATTACTTTTAATTACTTTCAATTTGTACATTTTTCAAAAAATCAATGAGAGATGATTTAGTTACACTCAAGGAAAATACACTTCGATTTCCAAAAGAAATTATCATAGAGAGTGGAATATTTCCATCTCTGTTCAAATAATCCCTAAATTCCGTGTTAAGAGAAGCACCAGTGTCGAGTGGATTGGTGAGCGGTTTTCCTCCAGATAGAACTAATTTACCTTGCTCGTTGAGAAAAATTCCGTCATCTTCTTTTTGGTAAAAGCATCGTATGAGTTCAGAAGAGGCACAAGAATTAGTATATCCAAATTGTTCTTCAAATGTTCGGTCACATTCTGAAGGAATTACACATTCAAACTTTTCGTTGCAGCAAAGTTCTGAACCTGGAAGGCCACAAGGAATATTTGAACCACAGGTTCCACTTAGTACACATTTGCAATCAGATGTACGAGCACTTCGCTGTGGATAACAGCAACGTATTTCACCAAAGTTTTTACACATGGACCAAAGTCCAAACTGTGATATATCTAAAGGGTGAGAACCATATACTTTTTGACCAGATTCACAAAAAGATTGGCAAGGACATATGTCCTTATTCTGTGCACCGTTCAGAAAGGAGAAAATAAAAGCAACAAGGAAATATATTTCTACCATGTCTCTGTGAGGATGTAGATAAATCACTGATTTATTTTGACTATTTTCATAGGCTACAGATATTGGTTAAAATGTAGCATGCTTCCAAATAAATAAGAATGAAAGAAAATTTCCCAAAATTTATTAGTGAAGGTAAAGTGAATAATTTATGTAGATGAAAAGAAGAATTAACTAACTTATTCAAAAATCCCCAATATGTTGAATAGTGCGAGATTTACCGTTAGGTATAAGTGTATAAGTTATGTATGTTTTCCTTGCCAAATAATCTTGTTTCATATTAATGCTAATCACTTTAATTTTACAACGTTTAATAAACTTTTTACATACTGTGCTAAGAGCATAAATGTAAAGGGTTGTCGATTCTAAGAATTGTTTATTGTGAAAATTATTTATTAACAATGATTTAAATAAAATGCATTTGATGTTTGTATAATTAGCTTAAATTGGGATTTTATGGCAAGACTCACAAGCACTTCCCCATAACCTAAAGAAAGGGAAAGAATCAATTATCACCAATCCTTTTCTTCCATCACACACTTTTACATCAGCCAAAATTACCTTCTCTCTAAATTAATCAAAATAAAACTGATTTAAAGACCGATTTCAGTATTACCTGGTTTGATCCTATATACATAAATTAGTAAGGATTTGTGTTTGTCTTCTCTAAGATGAAAAATAAATATGCTACTAAACCCAATCATGATTAGTCAGATTATGTGATGAGAATTTTCAGAACTAGTCTGGATGCAAACTTGAAAAAGATAGTGGAAAATTGATGAGCCAATTAAAGTTTTGAAATGGAAACATATTCTACATCAATTACTTTGACCATATTTATAATATTTACTGTCCAACTCAAATTAAAGAAAATGTTGCAAGATGATCTCTGGATCTTATTTTTGCAAGCACCCAACAACTATATAAAATCCCTGTCTTAGATGGACTGTTTGTGAATTGAGAATCGACATTAGAGTAATTCATGACTGTGTCCCGGCTGGATACAAAGTTGGATTTGTTTTTATTTCCATCCACATATATCTGTTTGTACGTAATCTAACGAAAATCCATGACAACTAAGTTGATCTCCTTATTAATATTGTTTAATTGTCAGGGATATTAGGTTTATTTTTTGTTTACATACCAAAAGTGCTTAGGATTTAAAACTCTAAAGTTGTCCATAATAAATAACGGATAAATAAAACGTAACTATCAAAATATGTACACAAAATATTCAATTTTTACATCAACATTCTGGACATAAATAATATCATATCTTGAGTAATGTCACATGATTTTTTGAGCAATTTACTTATGTATGTAAACATATAACATACATTATTTATTGATACTACGTAAGAAATAAACATTTAATGCTTTTAAAATGTTTATATCTATGTAAGTCCTTATCACTTGTAGAAAGTTAATTTTTCTTATAAATATATTTATATATGTTGTAGATATTCTAACATTACTTTACAAATATTTGAATACTATCTTACATAATTGAAACCTGCTGTGAATGATTGAAACTCGATTGAAATTCTAGCTATAAATATTATCTATTAATTGTTTCTAATGTTCTTTGAAAACATTAGGGACAAATAAAATATTATTTTTTGATTCTGTATTTTTAAGACTCATTATTATTATACAACATATTTAGCTGATCAAAACAAAATTATGCAATAAACATTTTTCTCAAAATTCTGCGTGGATTACATTTTTATTTTTTAAGAAACTATCAGCAATTTATATCATCAAATTACAATCATTAACCATTAGGAAGTATTGCAAATTGTACTTACAGTAGTCAAAATTGATAGCCACATTATAATAATTAAAAATTGTATTATTAAAATAACCATATCGGGGTAAATATAAGTCTCTTTTAGCAATTAAAGTTTTATAACTATAGCCATAACTATGGGGTATCTTGAATGATCCCATAAATTTGAATCAAAGACCTGTAATTGACTCTGATATGTCTATGAACTATTATGCTAGATATGTTTACACGCGTTTGTTTCCTGTCTACTTTGGAAAATTATACAGGATTTATTTTACTTAACTCCAAGTATATTTTAGATTTTGAGGCAAGATATTGAGAAGCATTTGAGGTTTTTGGTATTCTTTCCAACAGGAGGCAGAGTTCAGAAGAGGAAAAAACAATTAGTTTGGCTGTGAGTAATTGCAATGCTTTTATTGCTCAACAGCTCACAGAAGATAGGGTAATTGACTGAAGAAATCGAAGGACTTTCTTAAAATCGACTGCAGCTAGATTCACTACTTTATCTCTGAGGATTCCCCAATTGCAAGACTCATCGTCGAATTATGCCGCTGAATTAGTTAGCCATGTTTCTTCAATATTACTTAGGTATGAATGTACTCTTAGAGTGATTATTCTGTGATATAAGAAGTACAGAAAGAAAATACGTATTGAGTTGGATTTTTCTTTTCTTATTTGTTTATATGGGTTGTTTTGGAGTTTTTTTGTTTTTGTAAGTCCCTTGAATAACATTATTTGATTGTGTATATTATGTGAAGCGTCATATATGTGAGTTTGATTATTTGACTGTTTTTGAGTTTTTATGTCTTTTAGAAGGAAATTAATTTTTAAGTAATATGTTAAATGAGTTTTTTTTATACAATCGCAAATTTCCTTTTTTGTGTTTGTTTTTTATTTTTTTACATCTAAATATTTATAAATAAAGACCTTCCGGTTTAAAGTAAAAAAATTGGATGATCTTTTTTTCTTGATTTTTGTCGAAGCTTGTTTTTCCTTTAAGACACCACATATGTACAATGCAGAAATAAGTAAAATTATAAGCTTCTGGAATTTGGATAATACATTTTTTTCTTCTTAGTGCCGAAGCTTGTAATGCCTTTAAGCGTAAATGTGGACCACCATTCCATAAATAAAGATTTTGAGCTATAGTTTCTTCTCTTCAGTTAGATATGCTGTTTTTCTATGAAAATACCAAAAGTGGATGGACATTAGTCCTATCATGTTCTTGATTTGATCAAATACCAACATTTAGATTTGTCTAAATATAACACTAGCTGAAGGACAATTATTCGTTGAATGTAGTCATATATCAGAAAAAAACATTTGCTACTTACTGAATCGGACAAAGTCCGGGATTGAGGCCGATCTAATCTGACTAATTACTGGGCATCAAACTTATTCCAGTAATCATCCCAATCTCTTAGATTATGGAATCTTGGGATAACGAAAATAGTAACTGATTCAACTCCCGCTTATCTATCAACGCCGTTAAAGCTACTTTCGAGGAGTAATATGCTGCCATGCTGGGCGACTACATTGTAAAGGTCAAACAAATTGGGGCCATGGTTGAGGCTGAAAATGGACATATTGAAAAATGAAAGTTGAGGATTTAAATAATTAATTACATTAATATAGATCTTTTGTAACACAAGCCCTACGGCAACTGCAAGGCATTGGACTTGGCTAAGTTTTTTTCCCACGATACGCTGATCCACTTTGTATATCATAGGATCAATTTTAAAAAAGATAAAATAAATCTTACATAATAAAATATTTATTAATTATAAATCATTTACACAAATTAATTGATTTGTGTAAATGATTTAGTAAACATACCAATTATAAAGGCTATTTCAATATTAAAAGACTGTTGTCCTTTTGTAAATCCTTAATAAAAATCATCGTTCCATTCATAATGCCTGCTAACTTTAATTGCCAGTGAATAAATGATTTTAACAAGATTTTAATATTGTTTTTTTCGGAAAAACAAACAACTCATGAATAGCATTCTTCCTGTTACTACCTTAATATATTGATTAATTCATAATTAAATATAATTTTATTTGTTGTAATGGACTTATATTAATAGCTTACAGCGTTTTTGTGGAAAAGAATGCAAGCAAAACTTTTTTTAATTATTCTTATAAAAAAGAATTGAAATATATGTACCAGAGATAGAAGTTTTATTTGTAACTTGTATATTTTGTGTTGACACTCAGAATATAAAAAAAGTTTATATGTGTATAAAATATGTCTTATAACTCGGGAGTTGTTTTTTTAAATGGTAATCTGTAGAGGTTTTTTATTGTCAACATTGTTACTTAAATCTTGAAGATTAGTCATTTATGTATAAAGTTATAACTAGCGTGTGTGTTCTTAAAAGACGAAGAGTAAGAATGAGGGTTGCTCGAAAGGGATGAGTCATTTTTGGAATAGAAGAAGAATGATGGATCGATATCAGATAAATTCATGAATATACCATTCTACAGCTTCGTTTATTTTCATTATCTCACGGCTGCTCTTGTCTAGTAAATAATTTAATTGAATTGAATTCTAGTGTTACTCTAATTGTTAAGTTAGAAATTCATTGATTAAGTAATAGTAAACATTAAAATATTACAATTACTCAATCTAACAAATAAATACTGTTTGAATTGTCCATATATATATTGTATATTTGCCTTCTCAAGGAGCAGCCGAGTATTGAAACAATGGCTACGGAAGTGGTAAATAAAATTCAGGACTCTGACTTGAACTACAACACATTATTTTTTATTTTATAGCATCTATTTTTCCGTCATTAGATACACAATTTAAAATTAGTTATGTTATATGTTATCTCTGAGTAATTGGTATTCATCTTTTGGTACCTAACATTTTCTCTCTCAATATATATATATATATATTTATTATTCAACGCGTTTTCTCTTTTTTTATATAATATTGAAACATAAAACAAACAATAGTTCTAAACTTCTAAAGTCGAAACTTGTATTCTCCGTCTGCCTTTCTAAGTCAGGTGCAAACTAAAAATCTTTGTTTCCATTTTCATTCTCTATAATATGTAGGTATTGAGAAACTGAGTAATTATAATTTAAAAATAAAACCACAAACTATTGAATTTGCGAATAACGAACCACAAATGAGCTCAAAATAATACAAATGTATGCATAATATTGTATAAATTTGTGGTAGTATTGATAAATCTTAAGCTTTAAGGTAACTACACAAAATTGAAAAAATTATCATTGCTTTAATAATGCAAACACTTACCCAAATAATATCTTTGTAAAAAGTATTTCAATCAAAGAAATAGACAAAGAGATTATTACAATAAATTAGTTTTATTGATTATCTCTTTGGGGATTTTGTAGGTATTCATGCTACAAAAATAGATGATGAAAATCTAATAATCTGTGATATTTAAGCTACAAAAAATAGTAAATTATTATTGTTTTGTTAAGTGGGGCATTTAAGCTTAACTCGTGGATGCAACATACTTCAATAAGATAGTTCATAACAGGACCTTTAAGTCTAAATGAATTTATCTAAGACTTTTCTGACATTTTCATACTCTCACGCCACATATTGAATTTTTCACTACTCATCAATTAAAACTGTTCCAAATAATATGTTTAGCATCACAATCTTTCAAATTAGAGAGAATTGATTCCCTCATAAATGCCTTAAACCAGGCAATACGTGGTGTGTAATATTCAGTATAAAATCAACAAATTTTATTGATTGCAAGCATGATTTTTCATCCATCATTACTTAATTAAAAGGCTTTATACATAATTACTCGGATGATTTTACACAGTAACATTCTCCCTTTGTTAGTACAAATTATTATTATGACGCAATTAGTTAAGTGGCTAAGAAATAAACCCTAAAAATATAATGTATTTAATTACATGATAATCAATGGAACAATTTTAATAATTACCTCATTTAAATTTTATAAAATATTTCATGCCATAACTTATGGATGCGGTTCCATGCACTTCCAATAATAATAACTACAATATAACAATTTTGTATTTGCTGTTTTATGACTCAGTCCTGATATTTAAAAAAAGAAGAATCCAAGAAATCAAAAAGAATAAATAAAGAATTTTATAAATTGGATGTTTCAGGTGCATAATGAAAAAAATTGGCGAGAAAATGTAGATTCTAAGGAATAAAAAAACATTTTAATTAATCTCAAGCTAAACTACCAGTTCATTAAAGGAATGTTAAAAATCTCACACCGAAGTGATTTCAAGGATTAACAGGACTGATCTAAACGAAGACTTTGTTAAACACTACTTACGATAGATAAGAGGCCTAAATCGGCAATAAAATTTTGCACTATATTAGTAAATAATGAATATTTTTTTAGTTAGCAAATATTTTATTTCGTTAAATAATCTATGCAAATCAAATGTTTCAACATTTTAAAGAAGAAAACGTATAAAAATTAGTTTCACACATAAATTTTATATTTTTAATTGTTCCTTTGAATATTTTATAAGAAATTAGTCTTCATAGATCCCTTTTTGTTGTTTTGTCTGTAACTATCCAAGTTCATTCTAATAAATATATTTATTTATTAAAAAGGATCGAAGTGTAAATTCAAAAACATATGAGAGTTTTTGATATTATACTACTAAATATTTACTCATTATTTAAAGCCTTTTTTAATTAAAACTATCTGAAATAGGTAAATTTCAAATCCAAATTTATACATAAATTAACCATATGGATTGATATGCGACCCATCATTACAAAAACAGGCCAAAACGATATATCTTAAAATTGAAGCTGTATTACGTTCCTACACATCTAGAAATTATCGTCAATTTCTATGAATGAAATATCCTTATTAATTCTTTGTAGACGCCACAAATTAGACATAAATATAAAAAAATCATTTCTAAGGTGAAGTAACTAGAAATGATTAGATTGTATTTAAAACTCCATATGGGATTCAAATTAAGTGTCATCTATGAAATTAAGATTTTAAAGTTGGTATGTTAAACATACAGGTCAAGGGTAAGATCCGGTGAGCTTAGAGTTTTGGTACGGCCCGGGAGATATATTTTCATTATAAATTTAAAAAATAATTCAATGTAACTTCCTTTAAAATCTTTGATTCCTATATTGTCTGCTAGTACTGGTAGACAACATTCTATCATAAATATTATCATATAAATGATTTATCTTTATTTCACTAATCATTATTGTTAGTGACTAATACAAATATAAAACTAGGCCTATTGTTAGTCTCATGTAATGATTTTACTAGCCAATGCGCTTGATTTAAAATTAACCTGCATTAAGTTCCAAACAAAAATGAGTTTGATACCTCTGTTTTAAAGTATAGTTAATTTTACTTATCGCAAAAATTTGAATAGACAGTAGAGTTTTATGGACGCCATTCTGTGCAGTCCCTTCTTATTGGTTATTGGAAAATATTCCAAAATTCAGAGTTCCTTCTACTATAATAATTTTCTTCAATATTACAATAAAAAAACACAATTTACCATTTGAATTAGTTTAGTAAAACTACACGTGAACAGTTTGCTACTATTATTATTATTTTTATACTGGTTAGATGGAGTTGCACTGATTATGTATAAGTAAACATTATAGTATTACAATTTCTCCATCTAACCTAGGAATCTTTTTGTGAAATCCATATTAGACATAAAGTAAAATATATTTCTTTCTCTAGGAATCACCTAGGATCGAACGCACATTGAGTTCAAAATAACAATAATTCCCGAGCGCGTTGTCACTGAGCTATGGCGTACCATCTGATATTAATGTAAATAAATGCCAAATTAAAAAACATATGGTTGTTATACCAATTCCCAAAGGTTGATTGATTAATGATAACGTTTAGGGATGATATTTTTATTTGTTTAATGTTGTCATTTAGCCAAGTAGGTTGATCCGGTCTTTAGATTTAGGAGAGGATCTGACAAAGTAAATATAAATTTTATTACTGTTATATGCCTAATACAAAGCCAATAACCATATGCAATAATACACAGTCTTTGGAATGCCCGTAGGTTCAAACCCACATATATTATCATTATATAAACTATGGAAAACAATATTTCTATTCTGAAATGTGTCTCTGAATAGTACTCTAAAATTGTTTAGTTGGCCGTTGAGGGCAAACATATTATGGTTGTAAGTTTGAATTGTCATATTTGTGTTTTCCTATGGCTTAAACAGTAATAAAAATACAAGTTTTTTCCCAGCGGGCGACAGTACTGTTGCATAGCGTAATTGAAAATAAGAGATTCTTTGAAATAGTGGACTATTTACATATATGTTGTAAAATAATTTATTATTTATTTTCATCATTTTTGTTTAAGTGTTTTCCGTGCTAACTCTCCAGTCTTTAAGTATATTGAGCTGGAGTGTAATAATACAAACTCTTAATATCTTTAGAAAGAGTTGTTTGTAGCTCCCTCTTGTATATAATAATAAATAAACAGAAGGAATTATGAGGGAGAAATATATATTTTTTATATTAATAATATAGTATATATTGAGGTTAAGTAATAAACAATGCTTCAAAACATAGAAAAAGAAAAATTTGAGAGATATATCTAATACATATATATATAAACAACAAAAGGGAAAACTATTATCGCATTATTAATCCTTAAGATGATTAAACTCAAAGTTGAGAAGGCATTTTTTTTGTATTTTATATGATAAATATATTTTTCGTTTTGGTTTAAAATGATCTAACTTTATAAAAGTTAAAGTTAAAGTAGCAAAACTCTTTCGAATAAATCTTTTGATCTCTTTTCATTTCTTTTTTTACTCCTTTGGCCACTTTACAACCCTAATGTAAAACCTCGTGACTACAAAAGTCCATAGGGAGGAGAAGGCCTGTAGAGCCGTCATTAAAAAACCATTGCCTTATAAGCCGCTGTCAGCCAGTTCTAGGAGAAAACAGACTGAGTCTTACATCAACAACGGCTGCCAGGCTTTCGTCCCCCCTGGAAGCTATCATTGCCGCTAAGGGCACTTGCATTAATGATAAATAGAGCTCCGACAGTTATCTATTTGTTTTATTAATTTTGTTGAAATTCTATTATTAATTAATAAATTATATTTTGATGAAGTTTAAAACTCAAAGTGTTTTTAGATTTTAATGGAGATTGTAAGGGATACCTTTCTTTTGAGCGTGGAAATATGTCAAATATCTTCTGAATGAGTCAGTTTTGAATTTTGATAATATTATATAAGCTGATAGAAAAATACTTAGTTACTCAAATGATATAGTTTATTTTAAAAACAATTAAAAACTAACTGTATTATTATAAAAAATTACTCTTCCAATGTTCATGTTGATTTTTGAACTTGATTGAATCATGTAATATACATTTAAATATATCTATAAATGATCTAATTGACTATGTGCTATAATTAATAGTTATATCCGCAAAGAAATTATTCAAATATTGGCAGACATGATACTATGATAAGCCAGGAAAACCCTTAATTTGCTTGGAAGTTTTATGGCATAACTTATTATTATTGCTTTAGAAATATGTCTTCTTTTTTTAATAAGATCTTCCTAATATTTTCAATGCTAAAGTTTGACTGTTAAAAACTAACAAAATAAGTCATAATTTTATTTACTGGTCATTGTGATTTTTTACTTTTTATTTTGAGAGAAAACTACGCTTATGGTCAAGTGGTTCGTTAACCAGAGTTACATTAGGCCTTCTACAAAAAAAATCGTGGATATTTTAGTTGAATACCTAATTAAACATAAAGGACTGAGTAAATTCCATTTATCTAAGGTAAATGTAAGATTGAGATTCAATTACTAAAATATATTTATAACTTAACAACGTTCTTGGGAGTTGACACCTTATTTATAAAAACTCTGCAGAATAGTTTAATAATCTTCAAACATAGTGCCAGAGCCATGGGAATTACTCTTCCAAGGCACTTAGGAGATAATTTAATTTTTCCGAATAGAGACGTGCACGACTGAGTATTTTTAATTTCCAAAAAATACATATGTCAAATTCTGCAGAACGATCTTTATGGATCCAACTTAAAATATTTAAGTTTTAAAGAAAATAGATGCTACATGCTTGAATTTGGGTAGATCTTGGTCCCTATGACGGCTTTAGTCCTCCCTCAACTGGATCCCAATTAACCTATAAAATACAATACACGTTTCATAAGTTACGATGAGATCTATAAATCTACGAGATTGATCACAGTGGGACAACTAAGGAGCTGGCTCTTCATCCCTTGTGTAAAAGATTTTTTAACTATTAGGAAATCATCAAAGTCCCATCCGAACTATTGAATCCAATATTCATTCAAAGAAATGTAATATTAAATGTACTTTAATTGTTATTTATTTACTTCTTACTTTATGATCGAACAATAAATGAAAAAACCAATCAATCAGCCGGATTCTTGTGCTTCACAACTGAATGGACTTCAGTCATATCCCATGTGATAATTTTTACATTTGACGATTAATTTTTGTGTCTACCACGATTATTTTCATATAGACGTGAACAATGACTTCAGAAGTTATCTCGATCTTTAAGTAGTTAAAAAGTTTTGAACAGCAATGAGGTCTTGTGGACTGTTCTATAAACAAAATTAATTACCAACAAAAGTTCATTCAGTAACAGCAAACCAATTTTTGGAGCTAAATATAAAGGGGTGCTGAATTGTAGCAATTTGAAAAATTTCTAATTTATTAACGAAGCCCTGTATAGATAAACCAAAAATCTCCAAACATCAACTATGTGTTGTTGTTGTTTTTATTAAGAGGTTTTGTGATTTGAAGTGTTTCTTGTTTGTTAAAAAGATACATTTTCAATCCCATAAGTAATTGACATGCATCTAAAATTTAATTTTGATACTGACTTTTTCACTCGTACAAACATGTAAGATTTTCAATCATAAAACCTTATTTAGGTTTGATATGTACAATAGATGGGAAAACTTACCTTTAGACGCACAGATAAAAAATATTTATGTAAAAAAAAGTTTTCAATACGTATTTTTATCAAAGTATTTTATTTACCCTACATGTAAAGCAACATTTTCTTTTGACGCAATATAGAGGCTTAATCTCAAAAAATAATGGCAAATTATAATGGTATGATTTTTTTATATTAACATATCACATATTTAAATTTATATATACAGATGTTTATAAAACATAAAAGCTCTAATATATAAACTGCTAGGAGGAATTGTGTTATATTAACAAAAATAAGGATTCTGATCTTCAACCCAGCCTACCTCACAGCTGCAGTAATAAATATCCCTCTCAAGTCTCCTGTAAATATTTTTTCCTTATTTGTAAGTATCATTGCTATATAAGCCTTTACATTCTGGACAGCAAATTTCAATCCTTTTACATTGGCAGACAAATTCTTAGTGTAATCTGCTGATCAAAAACAAAAATTATTGCTTAGATGTATATTGAATCAATATCCACTAGGCCTCTGAGATACAAGTTGACAAAATATCTCAGTGTATACAGGGTGGTATATCCTTAAACTTGGATCACATTCAACTGCATCTTGATCAATAAGGGAACCAAGTAGAAGATTACTTTTTTTTTACAAGTTATAATAATAAAAAAAAAAATTATTTATATGTCTCCTATCTTCACCAATCATCCACTCAATAAGAAGCCTAAACGATTTGCATGCCTTAACCACGTCTGCGGGGAAGCCTTTGTTCCAGTAATTGATGATGTAGGGCTACAAAGAATCGATGCTGTTGTGTGAATGGACAGATACCTTCCTTTCCAACTCCCCAAAAAGTAGTAATCCATGCAAAGCATAGCGGGGATTTAGAGGGCTAGGTCTGTGGGTCAAAATATGACATATTCTCTTCTATCAACAAGTATGGATTTTGGAGATCTTGTGAAAGGGGCCAAGTATTGTTACAACAGGTACTCAACACCATTGGTATCAGCTTCATGTATCACTTGCTCAGGCCGGAGTTCACAGTAACTGTCGTCACCCACCTTCTATTTTGGCTCAAAGAAGATAGGGGACATGACACTGGCGTTGAATGTTGTAGTATAGATTACTTGGCTTTAATCAGAGTCCCAGGAGATGCCTTCAGAAACCATTTCAGGCCTACAAAGAATCTGGGTGTGCTTTAATTATTCTTCCAGTAACTTTGATGTTTTTTTAATTCATATATCAATTTAAAACAAAAAAAGTGATTGTAAGATGGATATGAACAAGAAATTTGCCTAGAAAGATACGTAAATCTTAAATTATTTTTTCAAGTATAAAATACTATATGAAAAGATGGCTTCGTCTTAAGTAATTCGGAAACTCAATTTCCTGATTTGTTCAAAAACTACTAAGACCGGATATTAGAAGTATATCTAATAATATTCATTGAGGTTATTTGTAATACATACATACACATATTATGATTGAAGTTATAGAAAAAAACGACGAATGATTCTTCTAGAATTAGCATAAAAGAAAGCACTACATGAACTGAAACGAGAAATGATCTTCTTCTATCATTAGCCTTTGACCTAAATAATATGTAACAATGTAATTACCTCCCTATAAATAAATGTCATGTATGAACCTTGATAATATTTGTACACAAAAGTAGAACAAAAGTTGTGCTTCTTAAAAAAAATGTACCTACATAAATATTGCAAAAATAATGAAAACTTGAAACGGAAACGTCAAAACATAGCAAACCAATTTTCTTTTATATTTTGTTTCCCTACTTTTTTTTAATACAAAAAATATTTTTTTTAAATCGAAATAAAAAATCCATTTTCTTTTTTTAACTTCCCGTATATTTGGTTAAATTTGTTATAAAAGTAAAAATTATATTATGTTTTATATATGATGGAGATATATTTAATTTGATAGATCAATCTTGTAAATTACAAAAGTTATTGATCAACTATGTTAAATGATTTAATATTTTATTTTTGAGATAAATTCATTATTACTAACATAAATAGATTTTGATACAGTCAATCAAACGAAAATATTTGTAGTACGCATAAATTGGCTGTAATACGGAAATTGTTTAATAAATTATTCAATCCATTCACTAGAAATTTTTATTTAAAATTTTTGATATTCTGGCTCGTCCTATTTCAAATTAATGGGACGCAGAAGTTGTCCAATATAGTAATATTTGATAAATTACGTCATTTTAAATATTCAACATTTATTAGGTTTAATTGAAGAATAATTGCAAAATATTCACGTGAAGTATTTAGTCAGAGTGATAGTTGTACTAGACTAGTCCCAATAATTAACTAAGGTGTTTTACTATATCATTAAGAAAATGATGACTTGTGGAGTATGCTTTCCAATTGGAGACGAAATCAAAGAATTGAAAATATGGACGAGAAGAAACTGAAATTGGAACCTCTTTTAAGTCCCATGTTAAAAACCAAAGTAATCAAAGTATTTATATTATGCGTGATTATAAATTTATAATTAAGTAATGGTAGTTAGGTTTTCTCCTGAGTTATTAAACGCTGACAAACATACAAATTTTGTTTGAATAAATTTTATATGGATGACACCCCAACAAATCCTTGTTTTTACACTCTGTTTATCATGAGAACATTCACACGTAGCAACTCACTCAATACTTAGACATTCTCTGCTCAAAAATATCACATTGAGAAAAAAATAAGAATATTTATGATGAACCAGGGAGTACTTTGGCTCGTTTCTGAACCTCATCTTGATACAAATTTATTTTTTAAATTTTATACAAAGTACCTCCAACTTTTTTTTACTTACTTTTATAAAGTAATAGATGAATTAAACGCCTGATAAATATATTTTATTTTATGCAGTGCCCCTTATACCGGGCCGTGCAAAATTATTTACCGATGATGTAATAAACTTTTTAAGAGGTTTTGTGGCAACCAATCTGATTGTTTCGTATTTTTACTGTTAAAATAAACAAAAATCCTTCCTCTGAGAGCGTAACAACTTCCACACGTGAGATCATGTCCAATCAGGAAACAAAGAGGATTTAAATTACAGCCCTCCTCCGAGCGGGAGTGCCTCATAACAACATTAAGGAACTGGCTGGGGCCTCGTTGAATACAATTTACAACGTTTCCAAGCACTTGGAGGCTGGGCAGGATCTCAAGCATTCTCCTGGGTCTGGCAGGAAGCCCACTGTCTCAACAAGGCAAGTAAAGTCAGTGTTCAAGAGGACTCCCAACATGTCCATTGCCGACATGGCCAGAAAGATGGGAACATCGAGATAAACTGTTTCAAGGGCATTGAAAACGGCTGGAGGAAAGTCCCTGAGGCGTACTGAACGCCCTCTGCTAACTGAACGTCAGCAAAAAGTCAGACTTGAGCGTGCCAAGAAAATCTTGAATGATATCAAGAGCTCATCTAGACGCATCATCATTTTTTCAGATGAGAAAACTTTTACGGTCGATCCTGTTTTCAACAGGCAAAATGCCCGTGTTGTGAGCTTTGGAGATGTGCAAGATAAGCACCGCTATGTGGCAACAACAAAGCACCCTGCTTCGGTGATGATGTTGGGTGTCGTGGCCTCCAACGGGAAGGCCATGAAGCCGGTATGGTTCCCCACTGGCTACAGATTAACAACGGAGGATTATGTGAAGATTCTGGCGTCCAAGGTCCTTCCGTGGATCAAAGCCATAGTCGGCAACTCTCCTTGGGGTTTTCAACAAGATGGAGCACCCGCCTACGCTTCCAAGAAAGCTCAGGAGTGGCTCAAGGACAACATGAACTTTTAGCCCAAGAACTACTGGCCCCCTCAGAGCCCAGATCCGAACCCACTAGACTTCTCTATCTAGGCGCACGTGGAGACCAAGGCCTGCAAAAAACGACACAAGAACATGAATGCCTTAAAGGCTGCTATCAACAAGGCCTGGGCCTCTATGGACGCCGATTACATCCAACAAGTCTGTGGCAGCTTCAGACGTCGCCTGACCAGTGTCATTGAGTCAAATGGTGGCTACATTGATTAAATTTGATCACTAACTATTTTATTATTCTAAAAATGTATGAATAAATTGTTTCTCAAGTCATTGGAAATGTCATTATTTTCTGCGATATGTTCTGAACAAAAATCGGTAAATAATTCTGCACGGCCCGGTACCTATAATATAACCTTTTTTATCTTCTATCTACTGTTTTGGTATATGAATATGGGATCCCTTTGTACAGTGCTACAAGTGACGAGTTTTTAAAATTTATAAATTATTTTTTACTCACTAGAAAGATCTCTTAAGTGTAATCCATGTTTCTTTTTGAAGAAGACTTTTTTAGGATAATTATTAATATTTTTCGCAAAAAAACATTATTTTTAATTTAACTCAGTGAAATTACATCAACTCACTCAACACTCAAATTGTATCTCATATTCAAATAATAAAATAATTTAAGTTAAACCCTTTTAGATTGAAGGAAGCAAGAATTAATGATAATATAAATGTCCAGGAGTGTGAATTTGTTTTTATTAACAGAGATTAAATATTTACGCACTTATTATGTATTGACCTTCCACTACTTGACTTCATTAAATTTTTTAGACTATAAAGGAAATTTATTTTTAAATTAATTTATTATTATCAACTTGGTATATTTTATACAAAATATACCAAGTCCCGCTCCCCTTCCTTCTGAACGTTACGTTTTCATCTTTATAGTCGATAATTAATCCAAAAAATTTAAATAATTTTATATATTTCTATATTATTGATCTCTTTGACAACAAAACAGTGCTTATTTGACAATCAGACTCGACAATTTCCATTAATGTATCCACATTTTCACAAAACTACCATCAAGAGACTGGTAGATCTTTTACATCAAAATTACTCTAACGGAATCTTTGAAACCAAAATAGCGTACAATAAGTTGTTACAGTATCATAACGACATACATATAAACCCTATTGACATTTTTAACTACCTGGCTTGCATTTTCGCCTTTATCGAAGAAAAACTCTAAAATATGTTATATATTTTTTTTTGCTGGTGGCCATCTTTGATGCACACTCAAATAATACTTAGTCAAACAATAAAAAAACTGTGTAGTGAGTTTTTTAGTAAGAAATATTACCTTTATTCCACCCAGCGTAAACTGATTGCACTTATGCAAAGCAAAATATACATTAATAAAGCCATATATTGAAAAATAATGGATTTTTTTTCATTTAACTAAATATATTCCCCCCAAAAATTAGGTTTAGGCATTTTCTGATTAATTAAGAATTTACATAGAAGGTGGAGAAATAAATATAAAACACACATAGAGAACACATACCAGAGAACCAAGTTATTAATTTCTTATGAAAAGTATAAAATGCTTAAATTAAGGGATTAAATATAGCTTTAATTTAACTTTTTGTTCTTCTCTTGCTATGACTTTAATATAATTACAAAAGTGTAAAATTTATTTTTAATATTTTTCAACAGATTACCATAAATTCAAATTAAATTGCACAAAGTAGACTGCAAAACTCAATTTATTATCATTTTTTCAAAATGGGTTGTTTTTATATATGAAACATCTTTATTAAATCCACATAAGGAGACCAACTTTAGGTCTCTACAACAATGTTATTCCAAAGTTATTTTCGATTATTTATTTTCAAAGTTTATTTTGATCCTTTACCTTAACCTCCCAAATTAATGGTCTCTTCTGTGACCACAATTAATTTTCGTACCCAGTTTGATCAAAATTGATTTTTAACTTTTGGCGTAATCTTGGTGACTGACAAACAAAAAACGAACAAACAGAAGCAAACAAATAACTTCTGTTCAACTTTGTTGTATATTCTTATTTTAATTATCGATAATGACTACTGTCTCAACGTGCCCAAAACTATTTCTGTTTATTATTTATGAAATTAGTGCCTCATGTTGCCTAGTGTTTTGAACTTTTCAAATAAAAAGAGCTCCAATCTTAATATCACTTCTACAACCAAAGTAATAGAGCCAGAAAGTGTATTTCGTATAAATATGCCTCTTTCTCAAAATATATAAAAGCTAAAATTTTTTAAAAATATTTTAAATAAATCAGTACACTGTTCAGAAAAAGACAATGCACTACAAATTGTTTCAGATAATAACTGTTCTCATAAACATGTATTCGGAATAGGAATGCAAAAAAATAAATATATATATATATATTAGCTTCAAAAACGTATACACTGCAGATAGTTACTCACTGTTGGGTAAAGTCTTTATTTTTTTGTGAGTACCCGTTTTCACGCGGGTATTGATCGTAAATATGCATGTCACTATTGACTGGTATTTTCGAGTCTTTCACTTTTTGTATCAGTACTTATATGCACTTGATTACTGAGCAAATGTCATCAACTGTTTTGAAGCCTAAGCAAGAAATACTTTACGCCATACAGAATGATAATTGGTTTCCTTCCTACATTCTCACTTATCACAAGAGGGTGCAGGAACCAATTCAAAAGTAGAAGGGACAGTGTAATAAAAATTACGTAAGAAAACATCTGTAATTAATGATTTATAAGCATATAATTTATAGCAATTTGATGAATTTAAATCTACCATTAAATGCTAGACTGGAAAAAATCAGAGTATGGAGTATGCCAACAATTCATGCATAAGTGCAAATTTCCTAATGTGACCATGATGCACAATTTGAGTTTTCAGAATGTGGATACAATTTTCTTATTTACAAAAAAATCTTTTCTAAAAGTATTTGAAATTTTTTTTTAAAAGTAAAATTGATTCAACTTAATTCTAGCAATTAAAAAATGTTTGTATCCATATTTGTTGATCAAAAGAGTAACAATTTAATCATATTATTGAAATCTTACAAGTGTTTAGCATGTATACGGGATACATTGTAAATAGTGTTCCTGGATGTATAACACATTCATATTTTTGATCTAAAAAATAACAGGGCAGTTATATTAATGAAATCTGGCCAACGTTTTACATGTAGTATTGAACATGTGTACCAAAGAATAAGATGCGTGTCACTTAAGAGACTTAAGTACTCCCTACCTCATCAGGCATAATGTCATATAACTACATGTGAGTGTGCTCATGAGCAATAGTATTAGTCTGGGAGCCTACCATGGAAGATTTAAACCCACTAGGTAATGAAAGGTTTAACCCCTGAAATTACTTTTGTCAACTAGAACATTGATTTTTTTTTGTCAGTCTACTGGGACTAACAGACCCAGCCTTCAGACCCCCTTGAATATAGTCTCTTTGCGGTTATTTGAACCATGATACATGGACAAAACTCGTACCAATGTATAATACTATATCAGAACATCACAAAAAATCTAAAATGACAAAAAATAATTTAGAAAACTTGAGGTTAAACACCTCCCCCCCCCATTAATCATCCATTATTGATTATTATTTGCGATTGCATCTATAAAGTTATTAAACCAACAAAGGTGTCTAACCATATTTTAGATATGGCATTAATAAAAATTGAAATATTCATTAGTTATTATAACGTGTTTTGGCACCATACTGAAAAATATTGGTTATTAAAAGTAGATTCAAAGGAATAAGAATTATTTTTTAAAACATTGAGGTGTGAAATATTTAATATTTTACTAAAAAAGGGATGTTTAGTGTTCTATTATTTTATAACAGTTAGTATAAAAATATCAGGAAGGCAGTGTTAAGTTACTAAGCTAATAGTAATTGGAACTGTTTCTGTGTTTGCACAACTTTTTTCAACAAATACGTAAATATTTTCATGTAGCACTTTTTTCCCCTCTTTTAGTAAACTGTAAACTGTGATTGTATATACACCGATAGTTTAAAGAATGATTCATCTACATTTTATTATCATTTTGTATTTAATATACTTGTTACACTGTTTATCATGCAATGAAATAATTCTTTTCGGAGGGTGGCGTTTTTTTTCCACTCTGTTCACTAATTGCCTTAAAAACAAAAGGATGTTCACAAACAGAGTCTTGACAGAAAATAAAGGAGATTCTTAATAATTAGGATGCAAAATGTTTAAAAAACCAGTTTGTATGTATTTTGATCAATTTATTGGGAAGAGAAGAGTAGGAGGAAATAAAATAATTGTGTTAACTTATTTTTTTGGACAAGTTAAATTAAATTAAAATGTCAGTATAAAGAAATATGTTTAGAAAATTCACTTTTTTTCTGCCTGTCAACTAAAGTTTTTATTTTATTTTTTATCACATTATTTTGAGAAGAGGAAGAGGGAAATTTCTTTCTTTTATCTTCTGCGTGTGTCTTTTTTATTTCAATCAAATAAATTGCTATGCTGGTAAAATAAAACATACGCACGAAAACAAACAATTCTTGGCTAAAGAAAAAGTTTGTACTAATACAATAGATTAGGCTTTTTTTGTAGCTAAAAATATATACAAGTTTAAATTTGTTTAATTTATGCATAATAAAAGTTATGAGTGTGTGCTAGGATAAAGAGTCACTTCAAGTACCTTCGACCTCTTTATTTCATTATCATAAGAAATTGAAATGAAAATGTTAATTACATATTATTTAACGTAAGGAAAAGTTATCGCTTAAAAAAAATGAGAACACTTTTAATTGGTTTTAGATGTTTTTGTACTACACTTTAACTGACAATGCCTTCATTTTGTTACTTTTATGGGGAAATTATTTACCCCATATACAGGAATATACTTGCTATATGTTCTGTGTATCATATTGTTTTAACACCTTCTATGTATGTTCTTAATTTATTAAATAGTAGCTGTAGTAACCGGTATTGTGTGGAGTTATTGCCTGAGCAATCGTTGTTATTTACGCACTTTAACACACAAAGTATTGAAGTCCAAGGGGCAGGATCCTGGGTCAATTAGGAAACAAGTTTATTAACTATTAATTGAAACCCTAAGAATTTATTTCAGTCTATGTATCCGTTCTCAGAATTGATGGTTAGCTCCATGGAGTGGTGGAAGCTGCTGCAAATCCTCTCAATGTACTCGGCGCCCATGGAGGCCCAGTCCTTATTGACGAAGGTACTCAGGGTGAGGGTGCTTTTGTGGAGTCTTTTCTAGGCCTAGAACTCCAAGTGCGCCTAGATCAAATAGTTCCGAGGGTTGAGGTCTAGACTTTGCAGTGGCTAGAATATCTTTCCCCAGAAGGGCATGTTGGCCTGGATACACTCTTGGGATTTCTATGTGAGATCTTCTGTTTTTGTGTGCAAACTCACTCGTAGTTACTCAATAGTTAGTTGTTATCTCCTCAGGAATGCAATAATAAACGTTATGACTCATGCCCCAGGGTGTACTTTAGTCTCAAGTGCGCTACATGGCTGAGGCTTAGCTGCATATGATCGATGCTATATGTAAAACGTCAGCTAGATTTCATTTATAGGTCTAGATTGCTGTTTCCTAGATCGAAATTTGTTAATGATATACACGAGGGATCACTATATAGAATGCATATTTTCAAAAGGATCGATGTTCATAGAAAACACCATCGAAATTTTATTTATATGACTACTCTGTGATATCCTACATCCAAAGTGGCTAGGTTTTTTTTCGAGCATACATTAAAACAGACAAGATTGCTTCATCAATATAGAAGATTTCCACTATCTATTTTTTCGGAGATGGTATTTTATAGTATCTGAGTTGATAACAAATTTCGGAATCAATTATCGAGGTTTCAATGAGTATATTTATTTTATGTTTATTATTTATCGACTCCAACAATAATTATGAATGGGAATAAGAGGAGAGGGAGAGAGATATTTTATACCAAGTGGTTTATTAAATTTGAACACTTTGGATTTTAAACTTCAACATGATATAATTGATTAATTACAGTTAGAGTTTCAACAAAATTAATATTTTAAGTAGATAGCTGTCTGGAATCTCATTATCAGTAATGTAGCCGCCCATTGTGTCAATGATGGCTTCCAAGCTAAAGGCCTGCGACCCACTGCAGATGTAGTCTTCTGTTATGATAGTGCTTGGCGATAGTGGTTTTGAAGTTATCGGTGTTTGGATGACAGGCACTGCAGGCCTTCTCCTTGACATGCACACAAAAGGTGTAGTCTAAGGGGGTTGAATCAAGGCTTTTTGAGGACAAAGGGTCAAAAAGAGTTCAAAAGAATCATTTGAAAGATTCTTGCAACAGACGAGATGGGTTTCTTTCATTGATGGTGTCAAAATTGGCCTCTCTGCCATCTCAAGACTTTTTCTATCAATTTTTTGATAGTTTTTTTGACAGTCTGTTGTGAAACAATGATATCTCATGCATAGGCTCTCATAGACTTGAAGAAATTGGCCTGGGATGTTTTAATTAACTCTTCTGGGTCCAGTTTGGTCTTTTTAACTGAGTCTTTCCTTCAATCCAACGTATCAGACAAACTGACGGTGTAGAAGGTGGTCCTGGAGACGCCCAACTTCTTGAAGTTGGGCGAATGTAAATTCGTCGCTCACGTTCAAGGGTCATTTTCTCGACTTTATATAAGCTACAGAGCTCAGGTATGTTTTTTTTGTAACTAATTGTGTATGCTTAAATATATCAGAATATAAAATAATTTCAATAACTCAAACTTTATTAGTTATTGAATTAATGAGTGTTCAGATTTTAATGGACCATACGGTATTGCTTCAGAATAATGTGTTAATATGTAAATAACACATTACAAAATTATTTTTTTATCATGAAATCGTTGATAAAAATGATCAAAAAAAATTAGTCAATAACCATTGTGATATATAAAGTAATATCATGTAACAACTATAAGAAAAGATCCATATTTATATCAGAAAAAATCATTTCATGATCGGTTGGCTAGATACTCCATTGAAGTTCTTTCGTTATTATTGAAGAAGAAGTAATAGAGGGTTACAATGTATACCCATGTTAACTGAAAGGACGCAAACTCAATTTTACTATTTTGTCACATTTTTCTGGTGACCGAAATCATTTAACAATATGGTTTTGTAATTGAAATAACTCATATCTAATTAGATAAAAATTTATTCCTTCTTTTTTAAATTAATAAATTAATTTTACAGTGTGCCCCAGCGAATCGCGAATGAAACTTTGCAAAAGTTGCAATTACTTACCAAATAGTTTACCAATTTGTATTCGGAGAAACAAACTAGTCAAAAATAAAACAATACAAGTATACAATTCTTGTGAAAAAAAAAATATTTATTAGACAAAGAACAACTTAGATCGATGCTCAAGAAATTATGTCTCAGTTCTTATTTCGTATTGTCCCTGCTCCAAAGATATCATGATTAAATGGGCTAATATGTCAGAAGAATACGTTAAGAAGACCTGCAAGTCCTAGAACCGAAGCATGGGAGAGGCCAAGTGTAGGGACTTTGAGTTTTAACTGTTTGTATCAAGTACAATTGTCTTACTATTTGTTCAAGTTAAGCTTGGAAAAATTTGTACGCGATTCGCAGGGACACACAGTAGAAGAATAATATAACGAAAGGTTTCCAAAAAATAACTCACATTATTGTTAGAAAGCCAGCAATTTTTCAAAAATAAGAAACAATGCTGTAAATAGAACGTTGTTCCTTTCATTATATTTTTCAAACTTTCTTCCAAAAAAAAGGAGAATAAAAGGCTCAAAATCATATGATGGTAGTTAGCCAAATGAGTCAACTACAACAATTGCTTTCTATCTCGTAAGTATCATTAATAATGAAATATTGAAGAACTTGAGGTATTCTCTAATAAAAATATCAAATCGACTATGTATTTCTAGAATTGAGTTTAAAATATTTATAAACCGAAAAACTAATTATATGTATGTACTTATTGGCCAAAATTCCTCAATTGAATACAAAAGATGATAGATACATATTATAAAAAAAGGAACCATAAAGAAATTGAATTGAGCATAAGTAGACTATAACTTATTATTTCATTTATTTAACAACAAAAAATATTAAGAAATAGCTATGATGGACAAAATAATTGACAAGCTGATAAAAATTAAATATTAAACTTTTGTATTAATGCGATAACATTTCTGCCAAATTATTTATCCCTGCTTATAAAAACCTTCCTGAATTAATTGTTAATGTATTATCAATAAATTTAAATAGCTTTAAATTTGAATACTGTATTATATCTGTTTATTTTTCTATTGAATAACATCTTCGTCAATAATTATTTTGAGTTCCTCTTTTGTTAAAAGTATAGGAGATTTTTAACCATTTCAAACACTTATATACATTCAAAAACATAAAACAAAAACTTATGTAAAAGATCTCATTAAACTTTTAAAACCTTTGCCAGAAATAAAATGAATGTTTTATGAATGTTTTTGGAAATTTTACCCATTATTGTAAGAACTATTGATTTAAATTTGCAAAAATTGTTATCCTGTATAGTGTCTTTTGTTTTGATTATTTTGTATTACTTTTGTAATTTGATTAATAATTAACACTCAGATGTGATGATGACCATTCTTGATGACACGATAGAAATGTTTTCATATTGGTTCCAGTACAAAATTGGGTTCTGCATTTTTCAATTATGAAAATGAAACAAAAAATGGAATTTGCATGAATTTATGCCCCAGGAGCTCTAGCTCATAAAATTTCCATTCTTTTTTGTTTCTAGTTGAAATGGTTTTGTTTCTTCTTTCTTTAAGGGAGGGGTGTCGAACATTGCCAAAATTTTTGTAGGCCGTAATGGCTTTGGAAGTAACGTAACAAAAATCATTTTAAATAATACTCTTTTAAATGAGCCAGTATTTTATAATACGTACCAGGTGCGTATTCTGTAACTAGACATTTCGAATTTAAAAAAATTTAATTTCGAAAACTAGGGAAGCACCATTAACTAACTTTCTAAAGATGTTGCAGCTTGTTTAAAATTTATAATCTGGAATGTAACCTCCATCGACACTGATAATGGCCTTGATATGCCACTTAAAGCTCTGACAGTTGGTAATAATGTATTCGGGGCTCAGGGAGTTCCAATGCTTATCAAAAACATAAAAAGAAGCTTTGAGTGCTTTGATATTCGATGCCCTTATCTTTAACTTGAAATACGGACTGAAGAAAAAGCTAAGTGTCTTGGCATCTGGCGAGTATAATGGGCAGAATTTAATGTTGGTCTCCAAAAAAAGACTGTGCAGCCTTTGTTTTGTGTGCCGGTGCCCCAACTTGTTGAACTTCTTTCAATGCCGTCATTTACTACCTTTTTTTGACGTTGTAAATAGTATGCCTGCTTGCCTAAGTCTAGTTAAGGATCTCTATTGGTTTTTCTTATGAGTAAAATGGAGCAGCCATCTCGATTCTTTTGGTTCTTTATGTGTCCTTATTTGATTGATTATGTTCATATTTTTGGAAGGGTTGTCAATACTCACAGTTTATCAGCTGATGAGAGGAATTACCAATTCATTTTTATTACAAGTGCCAATATTTCAATTAAACTCCAAGTTAACTAAATAACACTAATGGGGTTTTTTATTTTTAAGTTTACTTTATATTCAAATACATATCAAAGCCTAAATTTTTACTATAATATAAATAAATACCTTGGTAGACACAAGATTGAATAACTAATAAATAATGTTTTTAATAAAAATTAATAACGACAATTAAATGAGCAGTCTAGTCCATCAAATAATTAAACAGGATATATTATGTATTTGAGTATTATTAAAAAGAATTTAAGTTATATATATTTTGTACAAATAATACTTAATAAAAAAGTTATTAAAAAAAAGTTCACAAAAACTGATATTATTTTTATTCCTAATTATGAAGATTAACAGACATATTTATATATATATACATACATATAATTACTTTTTTACTGTACTTTCTTATGATTTAATCAGAATATTTTTTTCTAATGCACCTTATTACTTACAAATAAAGTTAACAATTTATAATTTATTGATTTAAAAAAAAAAAAAAGATGCCAATGACAAGTTTCTCATGAATCATGATAAAATATTAATCATGATAGCAAATATTGAATCCATACATTATATCTTGTTGGATAAATTATTTTGTTCATAGACGTACGGGAATATAACTTTTCTTGAGAAGAGGTTTTCAAATTTGGGCCTAATATTTGAGATTAACATTTTTTAAAAGATTTTCTTGTCAAGCCTTGTTATTGGCTTTCTAAATTTATTATTACCATATTCAATGAATGACTTTTTATAAAGAAAATATATCTTTTTTTATTCTTTTTTTTTTTTACATTATGCTTAAAAAAAGTTTGATCTGTTTTCTGTTTTTGTATGGTATTTTATAAAAATGTCTTCAAGGTACATATTGAAGGGTGAGGGCTAATTTTCGGTTGTATTCAAAAATTAAAAATATTAGTAGTATTGACTTAATGTTATTTCAAAAGTATTAATTAATTTTAATATTTTAAAAAAGAGATATTCAGACTGTAAAACGAATTTGCTAGATCCGTTTTATTGTAAAAAGAAAAAAAGAAAACGTCCTTTTTTATAATGAAAGAATTGAATTTTTATACTTAATTCAGTAAAGTAAATATTTGAGTTAATTTAATATTATACACAACCCAATATATAGTCGATGCTTCAAATTTTCAATTAATGAATGGCCCTCATTTTTTTCCAAATATATTTTAATGTTGATTGTTATTACATAATGTAGGAGTTGATTAATTGAACTTTTTTTCCTTCGTTTACATCGTGTTTCATGTCTTGTACAATTTGTAAGTATCCAAAAAATAAAATTAAGCATTCTAAATTAATTATTGTTTCTTTGTTTACTAGAATGATAGCACAATGACTTGATTTCCAGTACAAAGTTATTATTGATATATTAAAAGACAACATCTTGATCTTTTTGATGAGAGTTACTTATTGATAATGCAATCTATGGAACATTTTAAACGTATACTGCGCACAACTATATTACTAGTCATTACATAATAAGATATTTTATAAGTCAAAATTAAATGATTGTATCAAACAATCAAAAAATATATGTATAATGTTAAAATTAAGCATGATATTTAAGGCAGAGAAATTTTAATTTATAGACAAATTGTTTGATTCCATTAGAAGGTATGATTATTAATTTTGATATATCAAATAATATTATATATTTTTCATTCTTCTTTTTTGAGAGTAAATGGATCCTTCAAGTCGTGACTCATTTCCATTTCCTTACAACAAAAATAAATGCAATATATATATAAGATATATTAAAGGGTCATAGAAAGTGATTATAAGAATCCCGACACACTTCTTGTAGGTTAAACAAATGGTTTTTAAATGTAAAGGATGGAAAGGGGAACTTCTATAGAAGAACCCTTTTTAAGATTGCATTACATCTTAAGTAGTATCGTAGTTCATTCTCCACAAGAAAAAAAACTTGTACTTTTATCGTCTGTAGAAGTTAGAGTTAGAATATAACTAGAGCTTGAAAAAAAAAACCCGATTATACTAAAGTCCACTATTTTCTAAAAACTTCTTAATCTCCTGTGTAACTTTTTTTAAATAATTATCTTAATTTGAAGTAAAATCAATACTCAAAACATTTGAGTAATTATTTTTCAAATTTCTTTAATCCCTAAAACGGAGTGTTATAAAATATAGTAACTCTGTTATTAAAAAAAAAAAATAGATACCACTTTAAATAATTTTTTTCTTTAATCAAAAAAATCATAAGCTTGTCCGAATTCAAAAATGGGTATAATATCCTAACATAAAGCCGACTCACCAGAGAACTCAAGAAAATCAAAGCCTACCAAACTTGAAATTTTTTTGAAATGTATCCATCACTAGTAATTACTAATACTACATACTTATATTTATTTTTGATATGTACAGTGTGCGGCGTTTGCTTAACAACAAACTTTAAGAACTTGTCAATGATGTACATACAGAGGTAGGACATTATTTGTTTTTTCGGTAGCTAGCCAGTAGTGTTTGGTGCATTTTAAAATTCACATTTGAAATATTTATTCACAATTGTGGAAGAGGCGGAGTTTTCTCACTACGATCTGTGTCGGACAAGACAATGTTGAGATTACAAATTTGTTAAGCCTTAACTTTCGTAAGCCCTGAATCAAGGAAGGTTAAGCTTCGTCTGGCAGCAATACTCCGCTCATTACCACTTGCCTCTGTTTCCAAGTCGAATAGAGGCCGTTATTTGCGTTTAAGGGAGTTATATTGAATATTTGTTTTCTTTTTGCCTTTTGGCATTCATATATTATTTTCAGATTAAAAAAAGACACATTAACAAAAAATGGAATAATAATACATAAATGATTAATTTTTTGACTGTCTGTCCCGGTCAAAATGGTTAAAAAGTAATTTCTCTGGAGCTTGCACACAATAGTTACCTAAAACTGAAAGAGCGTCTGTATATAGTAGAGTCTGTCTTACAAAATTAATTTTTACTAATCCAAAATCTGTTTCCACCAAGAGTTGAGGTTTAGTATGGGTAAGAATATCCTGCAATATTTTTTCCTGCAGCAAAAATTCGAAGGATTACTTCCGGACAACACTTCCGGTTAGTTCTAAAACTGATGTTACATGCACAACTTTTTTTTTTTTGTAATGTAATATGAATGCAAAAAACATTATTTATTTAATAAACAAATTGCTTTGCTTATTAAAAAACGAGGTTGTTTACTACACTTGTGGATTTTATCAAAGAAATATAGTGTAGAGTAATATAAAGTTCGTTACAATTTTTCTTCTTTCGTTTAATTTTTTTTAACAAATTATAGCCTACTGAATTATGTACATAATACATCTATGAACATTTGTAAAATAAATTTTATACTTCTTCATATTAAATTAAACAATTTTTATAAAGCAAGAAAATGAATATAAATGAGACAAAGTTTGGTATTTAGGAGTTTGATTTGTGAAAATTTTAGAAACTACTGGCTTTTTAACAAAAAGCAAATTGAGTTAGTAGTCGAGACCTTGACATTGGTCAAGACACAACAGAGTTTGTGTTTCTTAGGCACCCGAAATGGGAATTGGTGTACAATGTTTATTGCCTATAAAATCATTGTAATTTTACTTTAAAAGAAAGTAACAGTATTGCACGTAGGGTTGTTTAATCTTACTAGTGGCATTTTTAATTACTGAGTACTTCGAAGAACAAAGAACATAACTACGTATTGGGTAGTTATGATTATATTCTTTGTTTTATAAAATCAATCTCTTCATTCTATAAGTTATTGAACTACAAACAGCTTTTATTTATTTGCACTTATCATGGCTTCAACAATAAGGAGCACTCAGGAGGACTTTTTATTTAGAAGTCCCCACGATATTCCCTTGAATGTTCTTCCAAGTAAGCTAGATATAATGAGATATTACCTCTACCTTAAAAATAAACATCCCTATGGAGTAAGACTTTCAAGAGAAGAGCATCTTCAAATCGTCGAAACAATGTCAATGAATATTAAAAGTATTTGGGAGATGGCTAGCATCCCTTCCTACGACGTGAAGTACCTCAAACCAAAAATTGACAAACTCTTGGTTCTCATCAAGGACCAAGTAAAGAATATGAATGTACAAACCGATCTAGTGAGGAACTTTTGGGGTGAGTTTTTGAAAAATATGTGATATATTTTTTTTAGTTCTTGCTATAAGAATAAGAAAGTTAAACATTTTTAATTGAAAAATTGCACATGGACACTCCTTGAAAAAAATTCCACAGAATGAATTTCATTTCTACATGGATCAGAACATTTTTAAGAAACTCATGATCACTTCATCCATTGCCAAGGCAGCAAGTCAGTCCTATGGAGATAATTATACGAAATTTGTTCGAAGGCAAGAAAGAAAAGATGAAATGGCAAAACGAACAGAGAGAGAAAAAAGGAAGAATAACTACTTTGTACAAACAAAAAGAAGAATCTAAACAACAAAATTACATTTTTGGTGATTATAGAAGCAATTTGGATTATTATGATACGCCAAATAATCAAGAATGTCAACCAGCAAAACAAACAAACAATACAGAATTCCAAGAATCTAGCGTTATTATTATTAGGTATGGTCTTTCAGTTTGTTCTGCTGCAGCATATGGAAATGCATTATTAAGAGATCTGAAGCTAGCTACTCCCCAAAATTTACTGTCAACATCAAAAGTGGTTAGACAAGCAAAGAAATATCTAAATAATATTTATCAAATTTCTGAAAAAACAAAGAATTCATTTGCATCAAGTTTGATGGTCGCAAAGATCTTACAAAAACCTTGTCCGGGTCTGAAAGACCTGAAATATTTGAGGAGCATATCACAGCAATCGTAGAACCAGAAGGTTCAGCCATTTTCCCCCTATTTCTGGAAAAGCAGAACACATTGCAAGATAATTATTTCTTCAATTTCTGAATCTGGAAGTCTTCATTCTATCAGAGCCATTGGATGCGAAGGAACTGCAGTAAATACAGGGTACAAAGGATCCGTTCCAAACGTCGAGGACTCTTTTAAAAACAAACTCAGTAGGGATCAAAAGTACTTTTTATAAATTTGCACAAATGTTCAAAAGGAAGCACATTCAATCACAAAGCCTTTCCTTAAAAAAAACATCCAGGAAATGTCCACAATGATAGATGGATTACTAAAGCATCCACTCTTCTGAGACCCTATATCCAAACCAGAAATCCATCAGAAGAACTTAAAAGAATGGTAGGGACCATTCTTAATATTTATGGACCAATATTCGGAAACATTAAAAATAATTATCACGTTAGATATGCTTCTCAGCTCTATTTCTTTGCATTGCATCAAAGACGTCAGCATCTTACAAAAGAGGAACGAGATGTAATTGCAAATTCGTTCAAAGTTAACTTATTCAGTGCACACCCAGAAGCTATACTTATAAGCACTTTATTTGACTCGAACAAAAATATCAGAAGGATAGCAGTCAATATAATCAGGAAAGAAAGAGAAAAAACGAAAACTGGATCAGTTAGGCTATATCGTCGTCCAACTGATTACTTAAACTTCAACGCAAAAAGTTATTTTGAGTTTGTTGATTTATCATCGATTCCAAATAGATTTTTTAACAGAACCTCCTTTAACTTTTGATATTAAAAAAGAAAAAATTCTGAAGTGCATTGAAGGATAACTTTTGGATGTACCAAACATCCTGTGCTATTCTCAAAATGTGGAAAGATGTGTCGCATCAACTACTGAAGAAGCTAAAATAACACCGGATTAAAGAACTAGACCTCATAGATTATTAACAATTCATCATTCAAGATCAAAAATATCAATGAACTTTCAAAACTCAGATTTGATAGCTTTAGATAGCAATAACTAATTATCAATGTTACTCTTGCAATCCTTTTTCGATATTTTTATACATATCAAAAATAATATTATCTTATATGTTTTTGTTATTTTTTATTACAAATATTCTTATATGTATAATGTACATAGTTTAGTTTACTATTATTTGTTGAAAATAAGTGAACGAAGGACGGAGAATTGCAATGCACTTTATATTACTCCACACTATATTTCTTTGATAAGGTCCACAAGTGTAATGAAAACCCTCATTTTTTAATAAACAAAACGATTTAAAAAAAAAAATAAAAATGTTTTTTTACACTCGTATTACATTACAAAAAAAAAAAATTATTGTTCATGTAACATCATTTTTGGAGAAGTTTTAGAACTAACCGGAATTAGCCCTTCGAATTTTTGCTGCAGGAAAAAAATATTGCAGGACATTCTTACCCATACTGAACCTCAACTCATGGTGGAAACGGATTTTGGATTAGTAAAAATTGGTTTCGTAAGACACACTCTACTATATAGTTCATTTAATACAAGACATTCTCACAAGAAATGATTGGTAGGCTCCATTAAACATGCAAAAAGGGCATACTCCACGTTTGTCTATATAAAATTAAATTGCAAATTCCAGGTACCGGATAATTTATAATATGTAAAAAAAAATTCTGCCGAAGTCAGAAGTTTACTACTAAATGCTTTGATAACTTTGTGTATGTTTCTTTCATAACCTCAATTTGAATGGTACAATTGGTCTTTGAACTTCAATTTTCTTAGAAATATATATTTATAGTGGTGTAAAGCTATTTTGTGTATGAAAGATGGATATATAGCAGTGTCTGCAACATTGCTTATATCATGATTTCTTACTTCTATTTGATATAAAAATTCCTTCCCCGGCATCACCCTTTCCTAAGATAGTTTATAACACTTGATGATTTCTTTTGAGCCTTTGCAGAATCCCTTTCGTCTTCCAGAGTAAGTAGAGATAGTATATAAATCTTTGACTATCCTGTGTAGGGATCACTTATATAATTTTGGCCTTGTATCAAAATAACTTTTTAAGATGAACACTCCATTAATGGTCATTATTCCAAAGTTGACCGATTCAATATAGATTTAATGCAGAGAGTTGAAAAGTCGATGACTGATAGGGTACCAATTTTTTTGACGTTGATTAGTGCTTTTGTAGATTTTTTTTTAGTTAATTAAAAAAATTACTTTCAATATCATATGTTTTTCAATGAAATATCAGCTTGAAAATGAGTACCACGTAAAATATGCATAACTTTAGATACAATATAGGTATCCATGCTATTGGCTTAACCACATAAGTAAAGTAAATTAATTACAAAAATTTACAGTAAACATCCGTTTAGGAATGATATTATGCTTATGTATCTCAACATTTTTTTCTCCTATTCATGAACCTAAAAGTTTTATTTTCCATCGGTATTATAAAGGTGTTCTTTTTTTGAAATAGTTATATGTATGGACTTTAAACTTCTGTCTTTTCTGCATTAATTTTAAAGCCAGAGCATTAAAAGTATATTTTTAAGATTTTTATCATATCTTTAATAGATAGTAAAGTTTGAGGTGGAGTACCAGTAAAAATTAAATTGAGTATTTTGCATAGCATTAGAATTTTAAAATACAAGTTGAAGAATTAAAACCAATAATTTGTCCGTTTTTGATGGATTTTTTCTATTAAAGCGTCGAAACATAAAATAAATACTCCTTGGCGCACGCTTCTTTTGTTGTAAAAGAAACATTTATGTGTTCCATATTTGAACCATGAACTGTTCTGGATAGGATTACGCCAACCTTTCGAACAGTATAGTCTCTAAAACCTTTACTGTAAAGCCTCTAAATTATAAACTTATGAGATAGGGTATCAAAAGCTTTATCAAAATCAATTTCCATTAGCAATACACTATTTTCAGATTGTAATAGGGTTTGTATGGTAAAAGATACATTGTCCATTATTTTACCTTTAACGAATCTATAGTGGCCAGTAAGAAATACTTTTTTTCATACTATACAAAATCTATTAGGAAGAACGTAAGAGAAGATTTTATATATTGCAATGTTAAATCACGCAAGTTATTTAGGACCTTATTTGGGTTTTGAAGTTAAAACAAAAATATCAGTCAGATACAAAACTAGGAAAATATCCGTTTGACAAAACCTTTTCATAAAAAGGAAGAAGAATTGAAACAATTTGCTTAATTTTTTTTTATAAAATTCAAAAGTTAATCCAGAAGGACCAGCTGCTTTATTTGCATTTCACTTATATAGTCATAGCGAAAGTCTGCAATGTGAAATTCACATCTAACCATTTACCCACATTTTTACAATGGACTAGTTTTTTTGTTGGGAAGTTTCTAAGCTTTATTGCTTCCATCTGACCTTCAAAGACAGATTTATCCAATTCGTTAGGGATAAATCTTTGAACTCTTGTTAATACTAAGGTCTTACTTTGGCTTACATCCTCTTCATGTTTGACATTCGCATCTTTTATAGTGTTAATACTTTGATTGTATCAGAAATATCATGCCTAATTATTTTTTGGCTTTTATTTTGCTCTGATATTATACTAGACTGATTTTCCTCTAGAGGCTCCCCTGTTATGCTTGATTACAAAGAGCCAGTAATCTGAGAATTGCCAGATTCTAGTTGGACCTTCTTATCAATCTGTGTTGTATTAGTTTTTCCATTAATACTTTTATTTTTAAAAGCTACAGTCCCACCTGGTTGATCTTCGCACAAAGATGATAACTTTTGCAGGAGAACAGATATTTACTCAAATATCTGGAACCTTTTTTAGTACAATAACTTCAAGCGTGGCCGAACTGAAAACATCTTTGACATTGTTGGGGTACTCCACTAGACCTCAGGTTCACCACGAAATCCCCTCCATGTATTAAATATGGTACATTGGATGGGTTAGCATTCACATGGAAAGTTAAGTTGGACGCCCTCCAAACAAACATGTAATTCTTGAATTTCTTTTCTGCAACACGATCATCGGGATTTGATTTGGGGTAAGAATCAACCACTTCAGTGAATTTGTTTATCCAGTCCTTTTTTTTTTAATAATTGCAATCGGGGGCGTACGTCCAAGGGAACTTTGGTAAACAAGGATGCAACCATAACCATAGCAGGCCTAAGCCCCAACTAATTCATATTCAGTACAGCCAAAATAAAGAGCCGCATTTTACACTTTAATAGGTTTTAAGTTAACATTATTAAACACACGATTATTATTAGATTCGATTAAAGAGATAACAAATGTTTTCCAACTAAAAGTAGAGTTTAGATTTATTTTTTACAGTTTCTTCTACATTTTTCTCTCTTCTAGAAATAACCTTTGTACAAGACATTCACAATATTTTCTTCACATTAGATAGCTTTTCAGAAGGACACTCAGTTGGGTTTTCATTCATAATTACATCAGGTTTCGTATTCTCAGGTACACATTTAATCCAGGGAGCTCTCTAGAGAAGCAATATACACTCTTTTTGATATTTCTCAAGTTGTTATAAAAAAAATATTATTCCAATTGATTTATTGTATTTCAGTTATATCAGATAGAATAAAAGTAGATAATACTGATATATATTCATATGATTATTCTTCGATAAATGATCAAATAGGGTACCTTATATTAAAATCATTTTTAAAATGATGAGAGAAACAATATTCAGCTCTTACCCAGTGCATTTTGTCAAAAATTTCTATTATAATTTCTTATGCCGTCGAAATTTTGTCTTCCCATTATTTGAAAATGACAAAATTACTTATACTATATATTACTTATAAGCAATCTAATTTTTTCCTTTAATTTTTTTTTTCAAGTTTCCTATAAATCATACAATTTCTTAATCATGTAACTATTAGAAATATTCACGTAACTTAACATAATATAAATTAATATGTATGTTATACAATTGATTTCAAGACCTGGTGAGCTGAAGTAAATATTTAGAAGTTAATGATTGAATCACACCCATATTAAATTAATCTCTTGGGTTCTAGAATTGAAAGAGTTGCTATAAGATTAGTATATGATAATATAGTGTAATACTAAAAATAATACAATACCACATTCATTGACATCTTCATAGATAGATAATCATAATCTGGACGCAACTCAAATATGATCCAGAGGCCTTTTAAAGTTAAATACTATGGCATTGACGTTTACTGTCTCTGTTAGTTATTATAATTTAATAAACAATTATAAAATATGATAATAATAAAAAAGGGCCTACGGTGGAGAAAATAAGAATTTTTTAAGTTTCACCAATGACAAAGATAAGAACGGTTTATCATTTTATTGGTAGGTGTATTTTAGCAGTGAGTAGTAACAAAGTGTTTGGAGGAAGAAAGATCCCCACCATCAAGCATTGGGGTGGAAAAATTATGTTACGTGAGTGTTTGTCTGCGAAGGGGAGATGACAACTTCACCACATCAAATGGAGGATTGACCATTCTCGGAGAAATCTTGTATGACAACCTCCTTACCTAAGGACAGGGTACTGAAAGCGGATCTTCTAGCACGGCAATAATTTAAAACTTGCAAACATCACAACAAAGGAGTGAGTGAAAAAGAAGAAGCATATTAAGGACCAATTCTCCCACAGGGATTATTGTCGTAATCCAAGATATTACTGTACGCATAAATTTCAAGAAAACTTTTTATTTCAAATACATATATTAAAACATGTTATTAAAACAATGTTTTCTCTCATTAAATCACCTTTTTATTCCTTTGTACAAATTTACACAAATACTTTTTATTGAATTTATCCAATCCTACAAAATTATCAGCTTTATAAATACCTTATATGTACATACAACATCAAATCCTTCGATTTTTATTATGAGAATTAGACATGAAATGTGTACAAAATTAGAAGATAACTTATTTGAAATTCAATTGTATGTTTCTATTTTTAGGTAAGTTTGGAATAATTACCATTATTGCGTTTTTGTACAACATGAATCATAAGGCATTGCATTTATTCGATAAATGGTTCAACGTTAATGAAAAAGAAAAAAGTAATTACTTTAGAAATTTATTTCATTGCTTAAAGCATAGTGCTTTCACGCCTCATTAGAGATAGAGAAAGTGGAATAAAGTATTGGTGTTAGTTATTTCTTATTAACTATATGGATCCTCCTCCTTCCGCCCTCCCCTTCTCTGCTTCGTTTTGCTCAAGAATACGTAAATTTCTTTCCTCAATATCTTTATATTTATACCAAATGTTCCTTTATTTACCATGATTTCTAAATCTCTTGTAAAACCACTTAATCCTTCTCAAATATACATATATATATATATGTAGAACGACAGACATTGAAGACTTGTATTATCTTTTTAGAGGGGCTTATACTTACCTACTAATGAAGAAGATTATTTCTAGTGATGAAAATTGTGTGTATTTTGGGTATGTTAAAAAAAAGATACTGAAAATCATATAATAACCTTTAATCTTTGAACAATATTTTGAAGGAGAGCAGCTTAGCTGTCATGAAATTTCATTAGATTAGTTACTTTTAGCTATGATGAAGGAAGAGAGAAAGAAGGAAATAAACAAAGTCATTGGTAAGAATTACTCCTCAGTTCTACTCTGAGGCCAACAAAAGCCTACACTTATAACTCTGCAACAAATCATCAATGTCACTATCCGTCATTCTGAGCACACACGAATATTCAATCATGTTTTGAATATAATTGAATGTACTAAGAAAATAAGTTCCCTACTCGGGAGTTAAATGATAATGACAACAGCAAAGGAAAAGAAAATTCATTCATAAGATAACCAATTCCAAAAGAAAACAAAACGGGTTAGATAAAAATACTCATGATTTAGATAACCAATTATTTCATAGCCTTTCCATTTAATTTACCCTACGTACATAAACGAATTGAAAAATTGTCAATTGCAAGAGATGTTCAATCCTACAGTAAAACTATTCTCTCGTAGGATACAAGAATCTCGTTTCTATTTCCTCATGAAATATGCAATATTTTTTCCCTTACAGAATTAATTTTAGAAATTTAATTGAAAGCCTAAATTTCTATTGGATACGTAGCTAGTTAAAGAGTGATTTTTGAAACTTTAAACTACTCTTACATATAAAAAAGTATTTTCGTTTCCTACCAAATTTGAACAAAAGTTGGTCAGTTGGTCAACGTTCCTTAATTGGCTTAAACCATCTATTATTCATTTATATCAATATAAAAAAGCTTATACGTTTGTCTTTTTGTATGTATGAATATATGAAAAGAAGTCACCAGGTGCACTGTATATAGTGTTCCCAGATGTATATCATACGTGTATTTTGATCAAAGAAATAAAAATATAATTATAATGATGAACTATTGTAAGTGTGCACATAAAGATTGAACATGTACATCATATAGGGTCCACTGTATAATGTACCCTCATGTAAATCATATCGATATATTTGATATAAGAAATAATATTAGAATCGTATTAATGAAATATTGCAGATGTATACATGTATAACAAGAACACTGTTTCTGTTTTTTTTTGGCATTGGTATTATATGTACATCATAAATCAGCTGCATTTTCAATAAATGTTTAAATTCAAATTATATATAAATATTTATCATATTCATCTGTGATGGAGATGGCAATGGATGTCAATTAACCCAGGCCATTAATATGAAGTCGCATCAAAGAGTGTCTTTTTACAAACCCAAAAAGTTCCGGATTGCATATATAGGAAAAAGTGAACCATAAGCTCAGTTCCAGTTTTTTAGGTGAACTCTTTGCCTTCCCCATTAACATGACCAGAATCCTCTGGATTGAAATATCTCGTACAATGTAGAGTTTTAGGTCTGCATCCTTCCATCTCCCAAATGTTGAACTCTTAAAGGAATCTGTCAATGAGTAGTAGGCTGTCATGTTAGAAATCTACATCAAATTCATATGGATTAAGTTCCACTACAAACTAGAAGCCGTTATTCCTGCGTATGGTTGTCATATTCCAGATCAACTATCGTTAGATACATCTTTATAAACTTTTTAAAATAAAATTGCTTCAGATTTTTTATGTATTCAAAATTGTCATAACGTTAAGGTTGGAGGATCTGGTACATAACAATAGTTAAATGCAACCTTTTAGAATAAGAGGTATAACATTTTTTTGGTCATTAGATATCTACAGAATTTTTCTTTATAAGTTTATATTTGATAATTTTTTTTGACATATAGATTATCAAATAAATCTTATTTTACGAATTTATTTCACGACTAAATCGAAAGATAATTATAATAAATTATTCTTTAGATTTTTGTTTTATATTTTCATCATCGAAGACATTTGTGGAAGAAAAAAAAAATCTGAAGGAAAGTAGGTGTGATTTAAGAGGGGATGTAATGCTTTTTATGTAAAAAATTGTTACAAACATATGAAATATTTATAAAATCAGTAAATAAAACCGTCCATTCCGTACAGAAAAGGAAATTTAAATTAGCCAATTAAAATAATCATATTTTTAATAAATACAATTTATTATAATATTTATTATTATTGATGATGTATCAATTCACATAAAAAAAATACTTTTTATTTTTAAATGCTGACTTTGTGTGTTTTATCAATATAAGATTATATATAATTCCAAAGTAAAAGTTTTTTTATAAAAATAATTTTGGATAATTGCCAGAAAAAAAAAAATATTATTTGTTTTCCACAAAAACAAACAGGAAAATACATTTTTTTTCTCATTTTTCAATTCATCGAAATAATATCAAAGAAGAAAAAAAAACAAAGTAGATAATTGATTTGAAAACGTTTCCCTTTATTTCTCCCTATTTCTCAATAAAGAAATATTTTAACCTTAAAATAAAATAAAAAAACGCTATACAATATGATACAGAGTGAGACTTGGTGTTGAGTCTATTGAATCGAGTAATGAAAGATCGACTTGAGTTGATAAAAAAAAGACAAAAAGGCTTGCTCATATAATATTTGGTGGTTTTTTTATTTTTTGGTCATTTCCAGAAATTATTTAATAGATTTTAAAATTCTGGAATACAGCTAACATGTCACAGAATTCTACAGTAGGATAATACAACATATAAAACACACACAAACATTTATAAACCTAAGTTTAATTGTATTTAAAATGCAATTTAAGTTAATTAGAATATTTATCACGCTCCCTTCAAGCCATGAAGACGTCAAAGTATCAAAGTTTACGCTTGAGGTTTAAAATGAAGCTCACTAAGAGCCGGGAGCTCATAAGACCCAAGAATTTTGAAGGGAAATTTCACTTTCGGAGAAGGCACAACATCTTTCTTCTTGTGAGTCCAAATGCAATCAGCTTGGTCAGTGGGATGGTGGTTCAAAAGTGGACTCGTCAAAGAAAAGAACTCTTCTTCACTCATTCATTTACCAATTTTTCTCTCACGACAATAAATAAATTGGTTTTTCTTCTTAATCTCCATGAGTTTTGGCTGCATTTTAGGACTGCATGTAAAACCTTAAGTCATTCTTTATGTGCTTGTAGACAACCTCGTGTGACACTGGACGACCATTTGATGTCAATCTGGTCTTTAATTTTCTCAAAGATTGGATTTTTTTGCAAGAATTTTGGCCAATGGTTATTTTTGCAACTCTCGTAAGTATTTTTTCCCCTTCCACGTCCACCCTTGTTCTCGAGGCTTTCCCCGGAAAAATGACAGTTCCACAGCCTTCGAATGGTTTGGACCAAAGCGCTAAGGTGACATTGAATTCCTTTTTCCGGCTTCAAGTTGGCCTACAGCACTGCTTCGGGTTTTTAACGAGTGATCCTACACCATTTTGTTACATCACATTTTGTAATAGTTATGCTTAAATTTCAATTAAGAAAAAAATTGCAAAAAGGTTGCTTCCTTACCTTGAATTTGGTTATTTGGGTCAAGACCAATTTTTAACAGTCTCTAAGGCCACGTGCATTTGTTTGTATTTTTTCCCTTTTCTTCTTTTTAGAGAAGCGCCAAATTAAAAAAGAAGACATCAATTTCTTGACATACTGTATGTTATTATTAATCAAATTCATGTTATACCAATTTTAAAGGATATTTAATTATTTGCCACGAATTGAATAACTAAATTTTAATTAATAATTGATTCATTTCATTGTTCGTATGCTTCAAAAATGGTTCGTTGAACCCTTGTATCATACATTATTACAACTGCCAAATCAATAAAATAGAAAAAGAAAAAATGTTTTACAAATGAGACCGAGTCAATCATTTAATGATTGAGATTCAATGGAGAAATCTTCTGGATCAAATATGTTGGAACTAGTGTTTACCTGGTCAATTCCTGATCATCACTCCTATATTCTGACGTCGTCTCTGACTCTTTAATTATAAAGATATGTCTGTAAATAGTGTAGTCTAGTAAATAATTACATAGCATTGCAAAATAAGTTATCATCAAATATATTTTGTATATTTTTCGGCGAAGTGTCCATCCGAGAAAGTGGTCATTCAGAAAATTGTCACTTTTTTGAGAAAAAATTAATTTTTTCCATATTTTAAATGGTCAATGTGCTTCATGTGATGTGCTATAAATTCATTAAGTTTAAAACCAATCGATGTGGCTTCAACAATCCTATCTGGAATGCAGTTTTGCATTCTTTCCGAGAAATAGTGGCAATTGTTTATTGACTTTTAGCTGCAGGGATTTACAGTCCAGGTTATTAGCTTTTGACAAATAGAATTATATCAATTATTGACTTTAATAGCTACAAGTACTAAAATATAAACACATTTTTTTAAAACTATAATCGGTCTTAGTTCAATGAAATAGTTATATATCTTTGAAATGTAAGCTGTATTATACAACCCAGACCAGAAAACTCAGTTGAGTACTAAATTTAAGATATTTTGCCTCCAAAAATATACCATTAAGTAAGTGTATTTTTTAAATTTTGTATATATAACAGGCATCTATCTTTAACTGAATGATACTAATGATAACATAAACATTTGTATTTCCTAGCTTGAATACAAGCAAAGATATATATACTCACTCAAATATTGAAAGTTTATATCCCAGTGCTTTTCTCCAGATAGAATAATTTCTCACTGTGTCGACTAAATGGCGAAACGAAGACACGTAATCAATATGTGTACAATGTAGTGTTCCAAATACAAATAACAATTGTAAACAAGGGCTTTGCAAAAATGGTCACTCAATATGGTCACCTTCAGCATCAATCACAGCCTTCACACATCACTGGAAGGCATTGAAGGAGTTGATAAAAAAACTTTCCGACATGTTGTGCCACGCAAGCATGATGGCAGCCTTCATTAAGCCCACATTTGGTATTAGAGTTTTGTTGGTTTCTCTCTCCAAACTGCCCCAAACTACAAATTCAAACGGGTTTAAATCTGGCGAGGACTAGGACTGGCCACAGAGAAGTTGTTCTTCGATTTTTCTCCAAGGAAGGCAGGAGATATGGATCCTCTTTAAATTGTACACTCCACTTCTTGCTTTCCCTAAGAGATCTATTCCATCATTTTTTATCTTGGCCTACCTTGAAAACCGGGCTCCTGAAGTATTTCACAATATCCATAATCAACTTAAGCATCTACAATATCTGAGATACGCTGCATTTTGGATAAATGAAGAAATGACGAAATGTTTATTATAGTTTGTTTCTATACAAAGGATGGTTGAACCAGAATATTAACAAATAATCACTAAACCTTACTAAATTAGTGAGATAGTTAGCATTAATTATCAGCCCAATTTTTTTTTAATGTACCAGCTGAAAGAGAAAAAATAAAAATAACCATCTGTTAATATTATATGTTCATTGCATACACAATATATTTTATTTTTTTTTGCAAAAAGGAAAAGAAGAAAAGTCGAAAATTTAGAAATGATATCCAACATGATTGATGAATTAGTTTTTCTCAATATGTATTGTAATACGAAATGGCTATCCAGCTCATAGTTTTATATTTTTCTGATACATTCACTGATTGAAAAAAATAACTATAAAAAAACATATATTAAACCTACTGTGTTCATTGGACCCATTTTTTCTTTTCAATTTGATTGTTGATTTTACTTCTCTAATTGGTCCTACCTCAAAAGAGAAGTTTGCAACATTATTTGTACTTTTAGGCATTAAATTAAAAACATTTTTATTTCATCAATCTGATATCATATCATAAATATTATACATATATTTAAACACAAGAACAAAAAATATAATACAAATGTGTCCCATATACACAGCAAAATCCTATAGCCTTATTTACAAAATATATTGCAAAAAGGATTAGATTTATTTATAACTTTTTATACAACAGTAAATTATCTTTAAAAAATATTATTATTACTTTGTTATTAAAATTAGTTTTTTTAAGTTTAAACGGAATAGGAGTGATGGATATCTTGTAACCTATTTTTCACAGTGTGCATTATCAATCTTTTTTTTTTTTTTAATCAAACAGCCAAATCTTTCAAGTAAAACTACACAATATCATGGGATAGATATAGACCTTTCATTTTAGGTTGGTATTGGATTATTTAAAATATCTGAGACGTTGTTTCTATGAGTACTTTTGCACATCATCCTGTTAATCATGCAACTATTTCTTATTTTGATTTGTTATATTACTAATTAAAATATTTATACTGGTTGAATTTAAGCAAAGAACACTAAAGTAATGACAGAATCAAAACGGAGTCAAACCAAAGATTTTTGGTTCGTTGGATACCAAGAAACCCAAAGAACTGGTCCAAAATTACCATTACGAAAACCAAAAACCGGTAGTGGTTTTTTGCTGTGTTTTTTCACGGAAATTTAAAAAATGTAATTTTCACAATGATAGAATGACCATAAGCTACATCCATTTCGCTTTAAAAATGAGAGAAATTGCGTTATTTTCTATATTTTCCAGTACTGGCTTTTGTTATATAATTTATAAATATTCATATTAAAAGAATGTATATTAATTATACTTGATGTGAAAAGTGCAGATATGAAGAAATTATAATCATTAAATAATTCTAATCTAGTTATTTGTGCAATTTAAAATAGATCAATAAGCAGTAATTTCAATACTGTTTGGAGAATACTTAGAAACATATATTTTTATTCATTAACTGAATGATATGTATCTGTTGTTGCTATATTTTATTAGTTTGATTATTTGATTCTAAATATATAATAAGATAAATTAAATATCACAATCCAGAATAATTTATTAACAAAAATTTTGTTTCATTATATGATGAAAATATTTAAAGTTACATTTATATTTACATTTGAATCAATTAAAGAGTTTCAACTTTTCTTTCAGTGTATCTTTCTTATAATTTACTTAATTTTAGAAGGTTATAGAGCTTGGAATCATTCTTTAACATCTCCCTCCTGCTAGCTTCCTGATTCCTAATTGTTCCATTTCTATATTCTTTTAAAAATACTGGGAAGAAGACCATTTTAAAAACACTCTCACAACTTTGTGTGTGGCATGGGCATTTCAACACTTTCATAGGTGTTTGTATAGAGTGCTTCAATTTGAAAGTTGTTAAAGAGAAGTTAAGAGGTGGCTCTGGCACTTCTTCTGACCAGTTGATCAGGTGAATGATGCTAGAATTCCTACTGTTTACAGCAGACATTTTTTTTTATACTGCCAGATAGGTTACCTAGTTGTCCGTTTGGTCAACTCTCTCTCCTGATAGCCAGGATTCATTCTACACATATGATTATCTCCTTTTGGTCATCGAAGCAAACTAGAGTTTGTAAGACTATATAACTGTGAGCATACCGAAAAGATATTTTCACTGTTGGCATCACGAGTTCAAGCTTCTATTTTTTCTGGGATTTGAGACTATTAAGTTGAAATATGACGTGCCTTGGTAATTCTATCCAACAGTACTTCACAACGTTAGTCAACCAAGATGGATAATACATATCAGTTATAAATTTAACTATGAATAGCAGATTTTTTTAGATTCTTCCCTTTCAATACATTCTTTGATATGACGAGTTTGAAAAGTATGTTAGCAGTCGTGAGCCTGCGGCTGTGGTGAACAGGTCAAATCTACACGAAAACCATCCTTTCATTAAAGAATACATCGCTGATGTCACACACTATCAAATCAAGACCTTATCACAAAGTTTGACTAGTGGTGAGCCAATAGAGATTCCGGGAAGTTTGAATTGATATTCAAGCCTGTAACCAAGTATAGCAGCGTTTCCATTGGTCCAAATAATTCATTATTTGAGACAGTTTGACCATCATGCTAAAGAATTAGACGGCGCAAAGGAAACTCATTAACATGTAGACTACACACCATCCAAATCAGTTTTCTCCAAAAAATTTGACGAGTCCCCTCCGATCGTCTGTTTCATCGAACCCCCTCTCTTTTAAAAATTTATATTTAAACTTTGAAATTGGTGTGGCTTGTGAGTCTTCCTTGTTTGCTTTCTCTGGTATAAAGTGTAACAAGTAATAACTCTGAGGCTCAATAAAAATACTATAGAGTTCTTGCTTGATCTCAACGATAAAAGATTGTTTCACTGCCCATTGCTTCTATCACCATATTAGTCAAGTCGATCATTCCATCAAAGATAATACAGGATATTGGTTCATCATCTCTGCACCTCATCTCTTTCATCTACTTCTCCTGCACTCTCCTAATCTTATTTTTGATTAAAATGTCTTCATAATTGATTTCTTCCTATCAAGGGCAATAAATATGCATTCCTTTAATATAAATATCTGTAAATTATATAAGGAGAGACAGTACTGTAAAATATAGAGAAAAAAAACACTTTCGCAACTTTTCAACGTGACATTGATGTAGCTTTGTGCTATCTTTTTGAAAATTACATTTTTGAAATCAACGTGAATAAAACAAAGTTAAAAGACACCACCGGTTTTTATTTTGGAAAAGATGAAAAGTACAATCCAGCCTAGTACGTGTGCATTGCTTGAGTCAAAATTAGAAATAAATCTTTTATATACCCTGTCGAAATAATTTATTTGAATTAGTTTTTCTCAAGTGTATTCTCTATTTGTTTGGGCCCCTCATCTAGACCTGATATTATTTTTTTGAAGTTTTCAGAAGAAGTTGAGAAAGATCGACAAAACAGAACTTAAGTTGGTCATGACCAAAGATTTAAAAGTCATTTCTGATATAAAGCATAACACAATTAACTTTATTAAGACAAAACTTCAATGTATTCAAGTAATAAATTAATAGTGAACTGTTATAATTTACTATCATTTTCCTTGGAGTTAATCCTCCTTAAGGTATACACAGTAATGCACAAAGACCTTTGTACCATGTTCGTTGAATGAGTAAGGCATTGTCCGCTTTCAACATTTATATGTTTTGAGAACAATTCAAACTCAATGCTTATGAAATAAAATAAGTCCATAATATTTTAATTGTGAAAATATTTATCAGAGCTGGGTTCACAGCTTCTTATGTTATATCTTCTCCTTGTAAACATATTCAATTTCAGTTCAGCTTGGAAATACACATCCAGCAATTTTGGAAGTTCCAACCAGGCACCTTTGATATTTAAACCAATAAAATAAATTATTATCATTATTTGACCCAAAAGTGGCATCTCAAGAAAAACAAACTATGGCAGAAGCAATTATCATTTCGGAAGGGTCAATAAATCTGTGTAATATTCCTAAATGAATTAAAGTAGACTTGAAAAGTATTGGGAAACTATCATTACTAAAATTTGTTTCAAAATTTACCCTAAAATTCCTAACAGGTTTGTGTGTGTTCAATCTTAAAAAACTTACATGTGTTAATGATCCAGATAAAATAGGGTTGCTTTTACAAAATCGTAAAATTCCTTAGTTACTAATGAAGAAGAGCATTACAACTAGTTCAGGATCATCGAAAGGTATTTTGAAAATTATTACAATATTAACAACAATTTTTTATTTTAATAATATTTAATTTTTTCAATATTTTTATTGCATATTCAAAAAAAAATTGAAGATTATTTAAGAAAATTAATTTTTTAAAGAAATTGAAAGACTATTCTAAAGCTACACCATTTAATAACATATATCTATATTAATAAATAAAATTTGTCTTTCTGTCTCTGTGAATGTCTGTATGTATGAATATATGATGACATTTCAACAGATGTACTGTATATTGTACTACATGAAGTATATCACAAACATATTTTTATAAGGATTTATAATGTAGTCGTGTTAATGAAATATTAAAGGGCTACACATCTTTTACAAAAGCACTCTTTTTTTTCTTCTTTTTTGTTTTGTTATTGGTCTCTTATGTATGTCATGATTCATGTGTATTTTCATCATATGTTAAGATTTGAGTTATACATAAGCACTGGTATATTAAAATGAGTTTTGTATAGTTTTATTTGTGAGCACTCTTCTTAGTAAAGAACTCATCAGTCATCTCAAAATAATATTTTTTTTCTCAAATTCTTATTATTTTTTCTTACATTCTTGGGGAGAGAACACGTAATATGAATTGTTATATGTATTATTGTATTGAGTAGCTATTTGTGAGTGCATTCATAAAAACGGAGAGTATTGATGATAATTTTTTGGGGCGTTATGTTCTATATTACTAAATAGAAAATTGCCATTTAGCCGGCTCCTAATTATTTGAATACTCTAAAATGTATGAATAAAAACATAGGGAGTAGATTCTGCAGTAATTCATATTTGTCAAACCAGCCGAATTGAAGAAATTTTAAACATACTTATCATATAGTCATACAAAAGTCATAAAGGTTAATCTACTGAATTAATGCAGATATTTAATCCTCATTTTTAATAGGAGACTAGAAATATATATTATGAAATTCAACAAGGGTATTTATAATGCATGAAATATCGAGCAATTTAACTATTAATCAATTAGATTTCATATTTTCTTAACATTAATATATATACAACGTATATAATTATTTATATTCGTGGAGCCCCAATAATACGCAATGCCACAGCATTTATGCCTGCAGGCTGAAACTCCCATTTATTATTGTTATTTGAGCCGTAGAGCACAAATGTGAGCATCAAAACTTTTAATCCATGAAGGTTTTTTCTTTTTAGCCTTTTTTTAAGAATAAAGTATTTAGGGTATAATTAAATGTATTGACTTGTTTTAATTCCTTTACATATATAAATTATGTAATTATATAGACTCATAAGTCATTAAATTTTTTTGTCCAAATATTATTGCAATATATATTGACGCAACCTAACCAGCTTATTATATTTTAATTTTTTAATAGATATTATAAACTTAATTGACCATAAATCAATCAAAATCAATTTTTTTCAAATTGAAAATGTATAAGGTATATTCTATAAGTTTAGCTATTCGTATCTAAGATTTTAGCATCTAAGTAAGGTCCTTCTTTTTCACTCGATTTTTTGAAGGTTATATACTTTGATTTTCATATATATCGTTTTTTCATATCGAAATATAGATCTGATCTTAGTTATACCCTAAAAACTTGATTTCAAAAAAGGGCCTTAAAAGCCCAAATCTTCATGGGTTGAAAGTTTTAATAGTCATACTTGTGTTTTAAAGCTTAAATAACATTAATAAATGTGGGGTTCAGTCTACGGGTGTTCGAGAACCTTCATTTTGTTGCATACTGATATACTTGAGAAATAATGTTGTAACCCTAAGGTTCGTGTCCAGTGCTTTTGTCTTAAACTATTTTATCTCAGGACATTTTGCCTTAAACCATTTTGTCCTAAGACATTTCACCTTAAAGCCATTTTGCCTTAAGGATACTTCACCTTAATACATAAATAAATGACGTTTTTACGTCGTCATTGTCTATTTTTAGTTTAAATTGATGTTCCCTTGTAATTTTTTTAATCAAAATATGTAATGTTTATTAAAATAAAAAATAGTAATTGGCGGTTTTATTTCGGAATAATGATGGGATTATGCCCCAAAGTTATAATACATACAATAATCAACATCTCACTTTTAAATGAGTTTGAACCAGAAACAAAATATGTAATATAATTAACATAATAAGAAAAAAAAGGGAAGACTGTTTGAATGGAAAAATTTCTTGTAACTGCTTTGTTATTAATTATCATTTGACATTATGGATGATCCATTTTGGGAAATACTCATAAATAGACAAACATACATAATGCTAACATCAATAAACAATAACGAAGTATAAACCTAGTTTATATGTATATTAAGGTAAAATATTATTAACGCAAAAAAGTTTTAAAGTGAAATGTCCTAAGGCAAAGTGGTTTAAGGCTAAATGTCCTGGGCCTAAATATTTTAAAATAAAAGGTCCTAGCTCCTCTAAAGGTGTATTAAACATTTCCAAAATGTTGGAACGGCTTTTTTTAGTTGGTAACCTAAAAGGATTTTAAAAATGGAGTTGCACTGAATATGTATATCCTAATTATATTTTTTATGTTTACTACATCTAACCTATGAATTTTCTTTGAAGTCCGTATATTTCATTCTCTAGGAGCAATTGGAGCGTGAACCTACAAACCTTGAGTTCAAGAGAATAATTTCTCATGAGTGCGCTGTCTATTGAGATCTTTTGTTCCATCTTTTTTTTAAATGTATGCCCCATGAATTTAAATAATTTTCCCTTCTCTAGTAATAAATATTGCATGTACTCTTGAAGACAAAGAGTAACAATGAGAGTTTGCTTAAGAGTTATATCTGTAACTCTTTTTTTGACACGGAATACCATCAAGGATTGACATTGTTTTAATTTCTACCTATATCATTCCTAAATACGGAATGGGATTTCCTTCCTCTCACAGCTGATTGCAGGCGATCTAATAAAACGTAATGACGGCTAAGCTGCTCTTTTGCCAAGCAATATTCAAATTGTCAGGATGATTATGACTTATTTTATTATAAAAAAAATACCAGCAGGGAAATACTATGCGTGGTGATGACAATTGCAAGTATTTTGTGATTTGAGAAAAAATGAAAACCTAAGATCAACTTAGTAACTTTGAAAATTTGAAGAATTTATGGAAAGAGATTGGCTTGTTTTCCATTACGTTTCATTCGATCAGCTGTGAAGAGAGAGGAGAGGGAGAAGGATATAAACAAGGACGTTGGCAAGAATCACTCCGATGTCGATCCTCAATTCTGTTCTGAGTCCAAGAAGGGCTTACAATTATAATTCTGCAAGAAATTAGTCTAAGTCTTCTATGAGCAAACATGAATGATGTTCCATCAGGTATTGTATATAATTGAATGTAGCAGTAAAGGAAGTTCACTACTCAGGAAATAAAATATAATGACAACAATTGAGGAAAAGAAAATTCTTTTTTCAGATAATCAATTCCAAAAAGACAGACGAGCTAAGAAATATAAGTTTATTTTTATCCCTAATTATGCCTCACTACATATCCCTCTCTGACAAAAGAAAATATAAGAATTGTTTAAATTATAGAAAAAGCTAATACAATGGTATAATGTTATTGAAAAAGTTTAAATTACTTAATAATACCTAGGTTTTTTTTTCCATCAAGTAAGTAAGTTTAATTGTCAAAAAATGCAAATGACAGGGAGATATAAATTGATGTTGGGTGTGTCTCAATCTAATTTATTGTTTAAAGCCAAAAACTTACTTTATTCGTAGAAGGGTAATGGATATGTATGTATGTATTTACGTAAAGAGATGTAAAATCCCAGTTTTATTCTTTTCTAGAGAGTGGGTAACTCATATAAATACATTAGTCAAGAAACCTGATAATTTCCTTATCAGAACAAAAGCAAATCCTTTCTTGAAATATATAAACGCAGTTGATTAATCAATCTCTTGAAGCACATCCAAGACTTATATTTACAGTGTTTTATTTTAGAAAAAGCTGTAAAGTGGATTTTAGATATGATTTAATCCTATGTTACATTCTCAGTGTTTATCCACTCCAGAGACAAAAGTATACTTGTAATATTTTATGTGTAACATATTTCTTGAGTTTCCTTTAAAATAAATTCTATATTTACCAAAATCCTCCTGGTATTCAATTTTTGGGGATGATACTTCATTAGTTTCTGAGAAATTAACTAATTGTTAATGAATGAAACCCCAATTATTGGACAAATTCTATTAATAATAACAAGCAAATTTTATTTGTAGTCATTAATGAATTCTTAAAAAAAATAGGGGGTAATCAGCCAAATAAAACAATTGACGATATATAATGAATACTAACAAACAAATACAACTACACAATATAAAACGTGAATTACAAATAAAAAAAATGAAATTATAAAAAGGAACATTAAGGTATATCTGATGAAATGGATAAACTACGATCAGAAGTGTTAACGCTCCAGACCTAGAGAAATCATCTTTTCAAAACTATTAGTCGAATTTTTCAAAATGGAATATTCTTAATGAGATGAGGAAAAAGTTCGTTTTGACAAACGAAAAGCAGTTCATGACACAGAATTTTAAAAATAAAAAAGATGTTGTTCACTCTCGCCTCATCGACACAACTTCTCCATTTATTTCGGGCTTGTAGTCATTGCAGATATTCCCAGGACCATATTTTCCCAAAATGGTGAAGAAGACGACTTGCATACAATTAAACAATTTCACTTTAAAATTCCGAAAGTATTCCTACAGGTCGAGTTTGACCTGGAAGGGATAGACTACCAATCAAGGAAATCAGAACTCGAAAAAGTAAGTGTTCGTTGATTTATGGAACTAATTAATTAGACGTTCAATCAAATTATTGTCCATGGATTCTCATGCTAATATTTGAATGCAACAAGGAAAACAGTCCCTGCTCGTAAGCACTGAATTACACATTTGAATTCACTTATTCCATCTTCTGTTGAGGATAAGTAAGAAAAACAAACGACGGTGATTAAATCAGCTACCAATAATTTATTTTTTCATATATTATATTGTAAAATAAAGACCATAAAAAAGATGTCAAATATTTCTCGATTTATGAACTTTTTTTATGATTATTTTTCTCTTCAGTAAGGTTTTTATTCTTTTTAATATAAAAATTCAAATTATTAAATAATTTAAATTTGTGTTATAAATAAATATTTTAGTTTAAAACTATTTTCCCTTTATATGACCTCTGTATCCATATTACGAACACTTATACACGCCAATACATGTAAAAATAATCTTTGTACATTTTTATAAATTTGTATGAACTTATTGTACTTATCAATAAAATATCAGAACAACTTTAAGAAATAAAAATATAACATAATCGGAAGTTTTTTTCTGATATTCTTATATCGACTAATACTTAGCCTAAGAAAACTTTCATACCGAAGTGAAATAAATAGTAAGTGTTTAATTAATTCGGTGGCATAATTCCACGATGATTCTTGTAGTTGGGGAATCGTGAGGGATAAAGTTGAGTATCTAGGGGAAGCTTATACCAAGGTAATACTCAGATTACTTCCATCAATCACTTTATTTTCTATGAACTGTTGAACAATAAACACTTTACATTACTGATAGCGACATTAATTGTATTTTCCTCATCTCAACTCTGATTCCGGTTAAACAGCTTCCCCATATCTTGACTCAAAATCTACAATATATTTGGAATTAATGAATTTAAATCCTTTTTGGACAGTAGACAAAAACGTTTCGATATCGTTATATTTTCATCCACAGTCCTTGAATTTAGTGTAAAACTTATCAAACTTTTTTTATATGAAATTGGGATATTAACTTTCAACCATCATTGATTGATGCCTTTTTATTTTATTTTTTATATTATTCTCCTCTTCCATTTTTGAGCAAGATTTAAGCTCATTATACTCTCTTAGTGATAAGATATGCAATTTCAAAACTACCGAAGTAAATTTTAAATGCCAAGAAGTAAGAAGAAGGTGACACTTTACTGATCTTTGCATAAGCTAATATAATCTTACAGTATTATGAATCAATTGTGGATCCATATCATGAAAGATAAGAATGTATTCCTTAATTGCAATCGTTTCTAGCTCTTTCGGATATTTTTGTAGGTTCTTAAAAAATTGCTTCTTGTTTGCATTTTGGTAGATGACATCTATCGTGCTATTGAATTCAAAGACAGGTATTTTTTTTCTATATAAACATTTGTACAGCTTCCCAGTCCATGGAGTGCATTACTACTGTTTTGTTGGAATAATATGTACCAAACATCAACATGTTTTGAACGGATGACTTGACTCAGTAATAATCTACTTCATTCCAACTGAGAGTTAGACGTGAGGTCAGTAAAAATATGAAGATAAATTTTAGGTAACATATTTGAACATATAATATACTATTATTTCCTTCCCGTTGATCACATGGGAATCAAAATACTTAGAGTGCAACAAGCTCAGATCACAATATATTAAAACTGGAAAAAAAAATTTAAAAAATCTATAGGAATAATTGCTTAATGTATGACGTGATTATTAACTTAAAGGTGTAATGAATAAGGCTGGTTATCCCATTAAAAGTTGGTACATTTAAGGAGGCACATATAGCCAGGAAGGTATCTCCCAAAACGGAAACGTCTATGCCCCTACAATTAATTTATACAATTCAAAATAAATTTCAAAAACAAACCTGTATTTTGAAGTACAAATTGCAATTTTTGTAACATATTTCAAAAGTCAAGGCCCATCTTAAGAAGACTTTTGGCACGTCTTTTATATACCAAGCCAAGTTTTTTACTACTCTAAATGATAATTCAAATTATATCAAATTGTAAACTGTGGAACTTTAGTTTATTTTTAATAAAAGCAATAGTGGCGTTTTATAATTGTGATATTTTTTTAAAGAATGATAACAGGGATTGGACATGACTGTTTCTAAGGTCCCATAACACAGACCAATACAACCCTTCAAACTTTAAGCTGCGAAAAGTATACGTTTTTTGCTTCTTAATTAAGCGGTGACGTCAAAAAATATATACTTTTTTTTTTGCAGACATTATTTTATATTATACTTTTTTTTTTTTTCAAAAAGGAGAAAGTGCATTTTCCAAAATATATTTTTATTAGTTTTCGTTGTTTTCCATTTCAATAATAGATATAGGTATGTACAATACATTAAAAGAATGTAGCAAAATTGAATTAATAATGTTTGCATTTTTGTTGTTGTTGTAAAACTAACTTTTATAAATATATTCAAATATTTTATTTCCTGTGAAGCAGAGAATTCAACTTTGTTATTGTGTGCAAACATATAAATAAGAATAAATAGGAATGATAAAATTATTGATAAGATCATGAACAAGAATAAATACCAAGTGATCTATTGAAATTTAAACATTTACTAATTCAGCTAATTCACTAATTTAATAATTGAGCGTATGAAATTCATTCATATTTCGCAATATTCAAGCATACATAATTAGTTACAAATCAAAACAAAATTGAGCTCTCTAGCTTACTCACCAGTCTTAAAAAGGACAATTAAACGTAAACAACATTTTTTTTTTTATTTGCCCACTTCCAAGCAGTAGGTTGTCTCCAGGACCTACGGCGTCAGTAAGTCCGAAACGTTGGAGAGAAAGGAGGGCTCAGTCAAAAGGACACAATCTGGACCGGCAGGAGTTAAAGAAATCCGACCAGGCCAATCCCCTCAAACCCATGAGAAACCATGTAAGGGATCTCAAGATTTCACACCAGAATGTTCGAGAGCTATAAAAAATAGATGGAAAGAAGTTTATGGGTTTGCTAGTGCAAATTTTGAGCACCAGCAATAAAAGAAACCAATCTTTTCGTTTGCAAGTCTCTTCTGAATGAATTTGGAATGAGTCTTTTAAGTTCTTTGGAACTCTTTTTTGACAGAGGATAGCATCTGCAGCAGGTGCCAGGCCTTCCACTGCCACCTGGACCCCATCATTGCTACTAAGGGCGACTACATTAATAATTAAAAGAGCTCAGAGACACATCTATTTATAATCTTGTTAAAATTATATTCTAAATTAATAAATTATATCTTGTGAAAGTTCTTAATTCAAAGTGTTCAGATTTTTTATGAAGTAATTTGAAAGTATTCATTCTTTTATATCAAAGTAAAAAATCCAGTAGAGAATACTCCATAAATATAGCAGGATGTGTACTAATTGCATTTACGAATTTGGATAATATAATGAAATTTCCTAAAATGCGAAAATGCCTATTATTGCGTAAAAATGATGCTAACTAACGGAGGATTTAAAAAAAATTTAAACTGCCCATAATGTTACCTCTCTAATTTATGAGGAATCAAAATTGTTTTCTGTAAAACAAAAGCAAGAATATAAATTGTATTATATCTTCAATTCATCAAATTTCTGATTTATCTCCACACCCCAAACAAAATTATGAGGACGCCCATTTAAATTGCCCTTAACGATATTATTTTATTGAATTATTTTACGCAAACATTTAAAAAAATGAGCAAAGCTTAAGTTAAAAGAAAGTTTAGATCCTATGTTATTAAAAGAGAACCATAAAATTCCTAACTATATACGGTACAACAAAACTTTTTTCATCCTTTTTAATTTGAATAGTCATATTAGTTGAACATAAAAATCATTTGAAATATTAGTAACTTTATCTATAACAGCTATTTTCTTCAAGTAAAGTCTCGATTTGACTTATGTTGTCTATTTTCGTATCCTAATTATATCTATTCCAGTTTGTTCAAACGAAAGTAGTCTTTAGATTAAGAGAAAATTACATGTTCATCATCCTTTTTTCCTTTTTTCAATGCCATTTAGACAAAAGATTGATGTGCTTTAAACGAATAAGCGTAGCTTAAAAGGAGGGATTTTCAGTTAACATTTTATACGTATTAAACTTAAATCTTTGATAAGATTTAGCAATATGGATGTCAAAGAAACCAAACAGATACTTTTTCTGAGCACAAGTCCCCATGCTTCGAGTCTGATATGAGTACAATTCGTTACCATATCAAATATATGTTCAAGTTCTTATACTCCGAGACAACACCATAAGAAGATGAATTGAGAGACACATGTAGGTACTATCTGTCACTGACATTAAAAATACTTAATCTCGCATACTCTTAAGTGATAATAAATCATACAATAAACGGACTAACTTATTTTTGGTCCTCCATCAGTAAAACAAATGACATTGAACTGAAAATAATGACTTATTCTTCCTTATATATCATGTCAGACGAAAGTTGCCTCTGCCGTTGAGACACGAAGATAATAACTACTCAATTCACTCAGACTGTAGAATCATCGATTAAAAAAAAATAATAATAAAACTATATGGATGAAGATATTTTTCGATATAAAATATTATAAGAATCTACTGCTGCCTTCCATATTTTGCCTCAATTAGCATTTACTCAAAAGAAGATGTTATACCATTTCAGCTAAAGATTTATATTTATTCAGTTTGTATTAAAAAGAACACTTTTGAACAATGTCCTCCAACATTTTGAAAAAAAAAAAAAAAAATTATGAACCACTCTAACATATATATATGTATACGATAAAGAGACAATATTTAAGTGCAATTTGGTACTGTCAAAATATCATTATATGTGTAATAAAGGACTACTTTTGTTAAAAAAATGAAAAAAATGTTGATGGATTATTAAGGAAGTGTAAAATATACTTAACATTGAGATTTCTCTTATCAAAATCTTATTTTGAGAATAAATATTTTTACATTTATCCGTACACTTTTTTGAGGACATAATGGATATGATATATAAATCTTTGCCACTAAAATTACACTTAATAATTCTATTTTATGAATTTTCTAGATTATATATAAAGTGTGCATTTTCACGACCTTACAGAGGATTTTTTTTTCAAATTTTTGTATATATGTGTTATTCTTACTAAAAATAATATTTTCAAATTTAGAATTTTTTTATTTTGTCGTTTGACACTGATTTGTATAATTTATTTTATTAGTTTATGAACTTCTCCCTTATAAACTAAAATCTAAAAAAATTCAGAATATATTTTGTTTAAATTTATCGTAAAATTAATTGACAAAAAAAACTATCAAATAGAATAATATTTATAAATAAAAAAAGTCGAGTACATAAGATTAAAAATATGTTTATTGTGTCTAAAAAACTTTTTTTCAAAAGTGAAATACTCTATAGGTCTGAGATCAAATGGTAATTTGTAGTTTTGAGTTTCAGTTTAGAAAACATTGAGTGGTTTGAGATGGTTGTAATTTTTGTTGGACTGAACTAACTAAGTCTGATAAACAAGTTTGGCTCGGATCAGTCTCATAAATTGACTCGTATCGATACAAAAAATTGATCTAAATCCCTTTTTTTTAAATTTAAGTATACACCGATTTGATGGATCTATTTCTGATGGCTGCAGATGTGCTATGAAATTATGAACAACGGTAAAATGACATCACACTCAGATTAAAGTGTTGAATATGTGTACAAGTCGTATAACATTGCTATAGATAAAATAACTTTATCAAGTGAGAATCAAAAACATTGAACCAGTATTTGAACACGATTTAAATATAAATTAGAATTAGATTAACTTTTATAAAAACTTTAGAAGCCATTTTTTCGGTATTTGTTGAATACCTTGGAGTAAACTACAATCTTGAAAGGTTTCAATTCTGTCAATATTGTAAAGTTTCTATGAAAAACGAACCCGAGAAGTTCGGTTATAGACTATTTTATCACTCTCTCTATTTAAATAACTATTTATTTAACAGTTGGGAGGTTCACAATTTATTTAGACTTAGTTTGATTTTGGTATGTGCATTCAGAGCAATCATTAGAGATAATATCAGAACAGCGCACAGAACATGCATTGAAATTTTGTATGCTAATTGCTTACAACATTATTTAGTTTTTCTTTGGCAAATATCAATCTTCTTTGTTATCTAAAAAAAAAACCGAAATATATCGTGTTAACCCTGACGATTTGAAGATTTTTGGAGAAGGAGACCACCTTTGTTGGGATGAAGTTCCATTTAATTAGTTGCAAGCAGCTATGAAATGAAGGCAGGAATGACTCCAATGGTAATCCTTAATTCTACTCCGACCAAACAAGGACCTATACTTATAACTCCTTATTGTTACTCTCCGTCATTCATATGCAAACACATTCATGTTTACACTTGATAGCATATTCTTATAATATTTAATCTCTGGAAGAATAAACAAAAAATGAGATCTGCTAAACAAAATTGAATAAAATATATATTTAAGTAGCAACTACAAAAACATTACATTCAACTTCCATACTAATATTATTTTCATCTATGGATATGTTAATAGGTGAAGTAAAAGTACGCAGAATTTTTTGATACCCTTGAGTCTACTTACTTTTCCTATGTTGGCAATTTGTGTCCATAGGCATGCATCATGCTTACTATTTTTTTTAAGGAAAAGGAACATTTATCTATTGAAGAGGGCAATTATTTCAAAAGTTCTCAGAAATATGTCCTTAAACTTAAAAAAGTCAAAGCTGTAGAAACAAAAAAAAAAAGAAAAAAGAACAAAGACGTCACTCCTTGCAATATTACGAGGAGAAGGGATACTTACCTATAGCCTGGAAAATATGACCGACTATGCCGGAATATATTTTTTAATGCAAATTAGCATTCATTTCTACAAGAGACTTATATATCCTTTTTACAAACTTGAAATGTATATCAGAATAAAAAGGATAATACATTCTTCTAAAAATATATATGTATGGATATGTAGTGAAGGACAAAAACAAAGCCCCCACCCCCTTTTAACACAGGCTATTATTTGCAGATGTTTTTTCCATATATTCTAAAACAATAAAAAAAATAACTTGTAAAGATGGGAAACAAATTATTTTATGATATGTACATACTAAACACATCTATCTGTTCTATGTATGTACATACATAGAATAGATAAGAAGGCAAATTGCAGATTTTTTATTTTGAAGAAGACAAAATAGTCCCTTCTAAAACTTTACAGAAGTCGCATCTAACACAAAAATACCCTATGAATTTTGTGTCAGCTGTCGATTTCCCAGTTTCGCTGGATACGTCATGGCTATTTAATTATATTTAATATATAAATGAAGTAATACGTACAAAAGATTCAACCATTTTGTACGCACAGTTATTATGTGACAGACGTTTGAGTGAGTTCATATGAGTTTTTTTGGGGAAAAAAAAATATTTTTTATTTTATTTTTCAACGTAGTCTCATTGTAACTCAACACTTCTTCAAGTGAAGTTACAATCAGGGCAGTTACCATTGATAGGAACATCGCTGGGAGAAATATCTTGAGTTAGAAGACGACTATGTTGAAAAATTAAATACAAAATTCAGAATTTTTTTGTCCACAAAAGCACTAACATCAACTGACTCAAACGGCTGTTGCATAACAACTGTGGGTCCAAAAAGGCTAAAACTTTGGTGAATAACTTTCAATAGATCTTAGAAAGATTTGACAAACTATTATTTACGAGTGCTGCCATCTTTATACCGAGGTCGAAAACTTTCCAGACCACCCTCGTACCACCAATATTATATGTACCTATATTAAAACTATCCTACAGAAACAATATAAATTTAAAAATGGAGACTAAAAAAATATAAATAACAGATTTTTGATGCAAAATTGAGAAATTTGGTTCATTTAAAGTAACTGACTCACATTTTGATGTTTATGAAAAATGAATGAATTTATTATTGATTTTGTAATCTGTCAAAAAACATGTGATAATTTTTTTAAACTTTTTGATGAAACCAGAAGTTTACTAAGCTAAAAGGTTATGAGAAAGAAATTGGTTTAAATTTTGTCTGTGTAATGATCTATTGATGAATTATATGTTTCAAGCTGCATCTATTAAGTTTTTATGCAAAAAATTATTAAACAGCTTAAAAGTGAATTTTAATGCTCAATTATTATATATACAATAGATATGAGGTTATATTCTAACTATTTTATACCCAAAAATTGTTTGATAGTCTTTTGAAAAATATCCTTTGATTTAATTTAAGAGAAATCATTTGATCCAAGTTTCTACAACTATAAAATTCATTAGATAAAAATCTTTAATTGATACCTATAAAAACCAATTCATCAACTGCCAAAATTGGGATATAACATAAATTGTCTATAAATCTATTGAATACAAATTCTTTCCCATTTAAATCCTGCATTTCTACGGATAGTGCTTACATTCTTCTTTATGTCTCGTCATTTTGAGCAATAATAGTTTCAGGAAATGAGCTGAGGGTTCCATTAAACCCACCAATTTTGAACTTATACATACAAATAAAATATTTCTTTTAAAAACTTGCCAAAATTGAAGTAAAAGTTATTATTTATCTGTTTTTATTCCTGAAAGCAATTTCTGTGAAATAAATGAAACAAATAAAGCATAATTAGTATATCTAATGAGTATTAAGCTGATAGTAAAATAATCTTAGCAACAGCAGAGTTATAATAGTACTATGACATATCTTTATGTGATAAAGATATGATATGTGATATGATTTTTGTTACATTGTTAAAATAATTATATAAAGGATATTAAAATAGTGATATATTGTGATTTATCTCCCAAGACCCCAGGATCCCATTTTCCCGGATTTTCTCGGGGTTTTACATCTATAAAAAACCTACATTAAATTATTTGATAATATAATATTCAATTATTCTCTGTTAGTAAACATCCTTTATATAACGCAGTTAGTGAACGTAGTAAAAAATCAACACTAAAAAAAAGAAGTATTTAATCACATGATAAACAGTTGATCAATTGTAAAAGATAATAAAATTTAATTTTGTATTACTTTTTTAACAATTCTATTTATTTTGTACTCATAAATTGTAAAAAGAGAATAAATCATTACTATATTTCTTTACAAAAATCCAATCCCTCACCATGACGCAAATCAAAAGATGAACATAACGCTGTTGACAACTTTAAACCAATGAGAATTTCAGAATATTTTTTATTTCCAAAAGATATTACCTTATATTTTCATCATGTGATTGCATCATAAATAAGTTTTGTTATGATACAGTATTTATTATGTGAGGACCGCTGGCAATATCCAAAAACGTTGGCTAAAGGATGTTTAGTGATCCAAAAAGTAGAGTTTTGCCCCAAAACTTTGCTGATTTCTGAACCAAAGACATTTGGCCACTATCATCTCCCAACTTGAACTCTCTTGATTACCTTTGTTGGAGGCACCATCGAGGGCATTACAAATGCATTTCCACACCAAATATGGATAACCTGAAGTCCTCCATCTCTAAGGTCTGGCCAACTACCTCGTGGACAAAATGGTCAAAGCCTTTAGTAACTTCAGGCACTATATTGAGGCTGTAATTACTTTTAATGGAGACCATAGGAATCAAACGCTGCCTCAATGATTTATGAAAAAAAATTATAAATATATATTTTTTAAACCTATAAATTAAATTTTGTATTTTTGAACCAAAAAGATTTGAGAAAAAAGAAAAAAAATATGTTTGCATCTTTGAAACTTTTGTATTACATTATCTTTTATGTGCATATCCATATAAAAATATGATAAAATTTCAATTATGGCAAAAATAACAATATATGAAATCCTATTTTTATATCCTAAATTGTATTTGTTTATGAGTATTCGTATACGTTGGTAGGTATTTGAAGAAGAAAAATACAAATGGAGAAAAAAAACAATGCTATGTAAAGAAACACAAATAACAATTCAGAATTTATTTGGGTTGGGAATCTAATGGTTTTCTTAGTCATATATGTTACATTTAGAAATGGGTAAAAAAAAATTCCACAACCCTCAATTTTATGTAATATATTTTCATAGTTCACATTCACATAAGAAATTATTTCCATAAATTGATTGTGGGTATGATGGATTTAACCACTTTGATGGAGTTTTTTCAACTTTCAAAGAAAAAATGATGATACTTTTGATAAAGCAATCATTTTCATGTTATAAGTTGAAAAAGTATATTTAAAGATATATTCCAAAAAAAAAAATTGACTTTGGCAGACTCTAAGGGAAAAATTATAACTAAATTTAAGGAATCTATCACTAAAAGACTGTTATTTACCCAATAATATCTCACTTTCTTTCCATCTTCTTTTTTTCATATTTCTCGTTGTGGAAGATAAGGAATAAAGGTGGGGCATTACTAGAGTTAATCTTTTTGTGAGGAAAAAGAAAAGAAAATGCCAAAGTGAGACATTTATTATATCTGATTTAAGACTCTTATTAATATCAACTGCCTTCCATATAAGTTAAGTTGAGAAAATGAATTACTGCTATAAAGAGTTTACGAACTAAAATCGTGTACTTTTTGAAGTTGAACAATTAGGGTTAACTCTTTCAAGAATGAAAAATTGAGTTTTTATCAAGTACTTCTTTATTTATAAATCAGTTTATTTTTCAAAGTATTTTTCCTTTGGCTGCTACCATGGCCTCCAACCTTGGTCTAAAGACGCAGCCGCTCTTCTTGATGAAAACCTCGGATATGTCGCCCACTGATGCTTGACAGAGGCCTTTGGTTCGGAGTAGCAATGGACCCCTTCTCAACTACGCCTCAATTGGAATTGTCAAGGGGGGACAGTTATGAGAGAAATACAAACTGTTTACACATTGTATACTTTAACCAAGTGAACAATCTCTTGGACTTAATGTTGTTGAACATAACAGGCCTTCCCCAAATTATTCACATACCAAAGTACAGTCACGTCACTGACATTGAGAGTCTTTGTATTCTAAATCATAGACTTGGACTGACTTCTAGTGATTGCAGTGTCAACGTCATCCATGATCCCAATTTTCTAGTGTGTTCCGCTTCCAAAGACCTCTCAATGCTATGACCTTAACCCACCACTTTTTAATCTTGTAAAAAAAGACTCCAGGAGTACTCTACGACCTTCATAAAGTGTTAAATATAAAATCCAAAAGCGTTAATACAGATTATGTGGTTTTGAATGTCACATTTTGTCCAAAAAATAAATGTTTTTTTATATTTTACAACTCAATATAATTTTGTTCATGTACATACATTAAACATAATATATACATTAAAAATATTGGTGCTTAAGGCTTCATTATTGCAATTCGAATTATTTTATTTTATATCTCACATAATTAAGTACACATGTGACTTCTTCTTCTATTCAAACTAACAGACCACTGAAAATAATTAATGCACATATACTTGTATATTAGAGTGTACTGATATGAAAAAAGTTGCTCAAGGTGTCCAATGCAGCTCACACCATCATTTTCTCAGATTATAAAATATTCAATATTGAACGCAAAAGGAACTATTAAAATGATAGATGGCTCTCCACGTCTATGCACAATTATGTTTACAAGTACAAGAACTCCAGCTCCATCATGGTGTCTGGGTTCATCACCAGCACCGGGAAGGTCATGCCAACATTCTTCTACAAGAAAGGAGAAAAGGTCAATTCTACTGTATATGTGGGGTGCTTGAGGTCCACTTTGCTCCCGTGGGTACAGGGAAACGTCTCTGAGTCCTACATGTGGCAACATGACTTCACCCCATGTCTAAGGTCAGCCAAGAGTTAATCAGGACCAACTTGTACGATTTCTGCCCCCCCTCCCAAGACTTGGACCTCCAACTCTCACGATTTCAATCTGTTGGATTATTTCTTTTAGGGAAAGTTTGAGAGGGAGGTCTGCTCAATGCACCACAACAGCTTGTACAACCTGAAGGCACCCATGAAGAAGGTATGGGCGAGGATATTGGCTGCAGATGTGGAGAATGCCTGCAAGAGCTTCTGGGCCAGAATTGAAAAGGTGATTGCCGCTGAGGGCAGTCTCATTAAATAAAATAATACATAAATGTCAAAAAAATAATTGTTGTTTTATTGCTTACATCTCTATCTAGTCTACAATTTTAGAAAGATAATTTTGAATTTTGTCCAGATATATCTAGGCAACCCTGTATATTGCAGTTTATTATTTGTAACTGAATAACTTTAAAGAGTGGAAAAATAACTCTTAATGACTTCACGAGTTTTTCATTTGTTTAAGGACCGGAAAAAAAAATACACTACAATAATTGTGTATAATATATCAATATAAATTTAAATATTTTTACGTGTGTTTTTGAATAAGTCATCTGGATATTGATAATTGTAAATAAAGAATTTGTTTTCTGGTAAATATTTACTCATCTCTATTATTAAAATTTTGAGAGTTTAAGAGTCATTTGTTACCATTTTTCTATTGCCAATGCTTTAGAACACACCATTAGTTGTTGATTGGTAAGAAAACCATTGTCCTAGTTGCCACCATGAAACACAGTACGAGAAGAGGATTGAGATTGAATCGCTCCTTCGTAAAGAATTGTCGCAGAAGGGCATCTGGGAGCTGATTGGGGCCTCAAGGAAGACAATTTACAATGTATCCACATATGGCCGACAATGTAAATCGGATGAATGCTGCTATCTCAATCCTCCTCTCGTACTATGCGTTCATGGTGACGATTAGGGCAATCTTTTTTTTAGCAATCGACAATTAATTATATGTTATACAAGATTGCAAATAGAAAATTGTAAAAAATTAATTATTTGGGGAAATGTTTTTATAATCTATTCACAAATTGATACACATATGTTCCTTTCAATGAAAAAAAAATTATTATTTTTTTAAATTTTGTTGAAGTAAAATTATAAAAGACGCATATTTACACTAAAACAAATTTTAAATTTCCCAAAAAATAATTTGGGCCTTCTGAGCTAAAATCATGGATTTTTTGACAAATAAATTGCAACTTGAACACAACATATATACAGAATTATTGAGAGTTTGACACTCAACATTTTTTACGCTTTTGACACATTCATGATGGTGATTGCTCAACACTGGTATTTTATTGTATCAAAATAACAGGCAATTTATATTTTCTATAAATATATATCATCCATAACATAAACATTTATAATTTTATATTAGATATATGTCACTATAAATAAAAAATTTAAGCAAGATGTATAAAATATAAATTCACAACGTTATTTTTTTTATTTTCTTTAATAGAGACGCTTGAAATTTCAAGTCAATCGAACAAAGAAAAGAAATATTAGGTATTAAATCATATTTGGATGAAACATAATCTTTTTGTGAAATTCAATAAAAAATATGTGGTCCGACAAAATTACTACCACATTGAAAGTGTTGATACATGAACCAAATTCTACTGTATGTTCATAAGAGCGTTTGATTTTCAACTTTTTCAAATTTCAATTACGGCTATTGCAGAAAAGTTATCATATAGTATGAAAATTACCTATACCAATTTGCACTGTCCGTTGAGATCATCCATAGGTCATAACATCTTGATCAAATTATGAAAAAAAGGCAAAAACTCTTTACATTTTGGATTTTTTAGTTATTCTGCGTAAATATTTTTCATAGCTATTTTGTTAACCTATCCAAAGTATTTTAAGAGGGCTTTACTAAAATTATCCTCCGGAACAAAGAAAAAAAGAACAAAATTAGGGAAATTCTAAAATCGTAGAGAGTGGATCCTTTTTTCTACATTTTTAGAAAGAAAGGTAATATTTTCGACTTTTGTTCTATGTTTTTGCTTCATAGGAATGGTTTTTTTTAGGTCAGAACATTTTGATCATCATTAATCAATGCAAAATCATAATTAAGTTCCATTATAATCTAGATTGACGAAATAAATAACATTCATACTTTGAACTAGATATGCTACTTAAAGATGACATCGTAGAAAAATGAAATTTTGCAATTATTATTTCTATAACACAATAAGACTTTTCCAAAACAACAGTAATCAAAATTTCTGAATTACATTTTCTTAAAACTCCAAGTAGGTATGAGAAGAAAAACCAAAAATGAATAAACTTCACTCATAGAAAATAATTTCATTGATCGACAATATGTATAAATATATCCAAAAAAGCTTGAATAAGTCTTTACACTTTTTCTCACCCTTTTAACTTTTCCTTTTTATTTTATTTTCTTTTCAACTTATTTTGTTATATTGTTTCTTTTCAATCTCTCATTATGTTTAACTAAGTCTTAATGGAGAAAATAAATAAACAAAAAGGGCCAAAATAAAATTTAAAAAAACTTCACTTTTTAAGTCGATCATTGTATTCACTTTCATTTATTTATTTGATGTAAGAGTAACTTAACTTTCTACTTTTATACTATGATATCAAGCATAACTTCCTTTGTAAGAAAAAACAATCTTTTAAAGACATTCCTAAATTTCTCAACACTTGTCCTCAAAATTATTCATACCCCTCTTAATTTTTGTGATAAAACTAATGCAGTTGTGTCAAGTTTGTTTATGAATTAATGATGTCCCTGTGGCGACCTTCCAGAGCATAATTAACAAGCACAAGACCTTCAACACATTTAAAAACATCAGTGGGCGAGGTAATCAACGTGTAAAATGCCAGGGGAATCTATAAAATTCCCAATACATGTAAACTGTGGGGGTAGATTTGAATCCCCCCTTTTGGACTAGTGTTTCACTCGCACAACCAGTGGGACATGTTTTATTATAGGATATAATAGATGGGAGTCCTTGATACTTGGGATAGGGGCGACGAAAGTTTTTGATACCCTATTACCTGTTAACCTGCGCAACCTGTTGGCGGAGGAATATTTTTCAAAATAATACGGGGTCTTCTCTTACAATAGTTTGATTGTCTAAATACAAAATAAATTTCACTGAAGATGCACACGATTATCAAATTGCTTACAATAAATTGTTTAACAATCAACTTACCCAGAATAATTTTAGTAAATAATGGAAATGATTGAAAAATGTTCACTCCATAAGAATTGTTTTTAGATTGACCGGCCATTTTGCACATTGTTTGCTTTAACGGACATTTTACGAAAAACCCGATTTTACACATTGCCTATGACATATATATTGTTAAGGCTACAATTTGATGCAAGATTTAATACAAATTATTTTTAATCGATATTTTGTATCTGAATTGAAATACAGTAGATCATCACGTAACACGGTTTTAAACTCCACAGATTTCACACGATTTGCTATTTGAAAATATTCAGACTCTCTGAATAGTGCAATTCATTTTCCTCCTATTGCATTTTTTTTTACCATGATAATGAATTATAAAAATCTTTACAATGAGAAAAAGAAGAACTTTGGTAGTTGTTGATGAGTTCTTTTATACTATGCCAATATATTCATATTATAAAAGGGCATAATTTTGCATAGGAGTAAGTGTCCAATAAGTATTTGATTTGATACCTAGACATGAAAGTTTTGGGTGTTACATATTATATAATCATATAATTATAAATGTTGCTGAATATATATGTATTAAGTTTCGATTATTTCATTTTTGCAGCATTGAAATTGACAGATTAAAATTTACAATTATTTAACAAATTTCTTGTCTAGCATATATTATTTGAAATAATTATATGTAAAAAAAAAATTTAATTTTCATTATCATAGTAGGAAAAGGAAAATTAGTAAAAATGTGGTCATTGAAAAAAAAGGCAAATAAATTTCACTATATTCTTTTAAACAATAGTTTTTTCAGACTGAAAATAAAAAATTAGATATAAAATATAACTTATGGTTGTAAGGTTTTTCTTGACTTCAGTATAAAATAGCTTTCGAATCCAAATCGCGTCCTGAGTGTTTGTCAACGAGTCCAAGTCAAGTATGAAGTCACATATTGTGCGATTAAGCCTATTGGCACGCCTTCAAATTCTGAACTGAAGACCAAGTTTTGTCTCAAGTATCGAGTCCAAATTCGTATCACTAATAATTAGTGTGTCAAGTATGACAAGAGTTACATAGATATGGAACATCAAATATGTTTGTGGTTTTTGACATATGTTGATAAAATATTTATATAATCAATATTATCTAATAAGATATAACTACAAATTTAATAACCAACTCGGATAAGGAAAACATTCTAAACCATTCCGACATTATATTAATCCCAAAAAAGAAAATACTTTAATTTGTAAAAAAAAAAAAAAAGAATACTTAAATTCATACAAAAATTTGCTTGTATGAACTTCTACCAAAATTTTAAATTTTTGGTGTAGTTTTTTCTCAGTATTCAATTTAAAATGAATGCCAATAAAAAAAAATTATTTGATATCTTGTGGATTTAATCTCCTAGACAGCTTAATAATTACTCCTTTAATGCATAAATTTCATTTTGTAATAAAAAAAAGGCATTAAATGATTTTTTTGGGTTTACATTATTTCTATCTTTGTATCAATAAAAGTTTGTATCTTTTTCCATTTACATGCTAACTAAATTTGATTTCATTAGATAATGCTTGATTATTACTATTTGATTAAATATATTTTCTATCTTGCTCGTAGACTTTTATTTAAATAAGTTTTATAAAGCAAAATAATTTATGTAATTCTTAAATATTAACATTACTTTCTTTTATTCCTTTGTCATGAATAAATGAAATTACTCGGAAAAATCAGTTTTGTACTCTTGTTCAAATATACTTCACAAGTAAAAACTGATTATGTTAAGAAAAAATACTAATTTCTTTCAACCAATTTTATTTTATTTTGAATATTGAATGAAAATAAATTCATCTTTGATGATGAAACGTATTTATGTTATACAAATGCAATATTAGGTTTTGAATATTTAACAACAAAAAAAATTTAAAAGCATTAAGGGAAATTTACTTTTTCTTAATTTTTTTAAAATACATATGTCCATTGGTTCAAAAGAAAAAAACTAATTTGTTTGTCTTAAAAGATCTGCTATGTAATAAATTCAGAGTAAAATCTAAAACGCTGTATATTTTTAAAATAAATAAAATTCTTTATTCAAAAAAATGATCATTAATATTTTTATCATGCAAGTAGTCATATATAGATATTCAACATAAAATTCTTGAATTCTAGAGCAAGCCCGGCATTTTCGTTTCTTGTGACTCCCTAATCCGGCTAGGTCTGATGACTTGTCATTAAAACTTTCCAAAAATAAATTTTTCCATTAGTATTACATTTTTTTCTGGCAGTTTCGAAATTAAAGCCTCAAAATGAACATTGGTTCAAAATTTGAAAAAAAAAAAATCGTTATGGGTACTATGTCATGAAATAAAAGTAGTTTAGATCAATGTTTATCTTCATATCTATTTAAGTACTTTAAATTTCACATTAATATTTTGAATTTCAACTTATCTTATATAGAGAAACATATAATACCCGAATTTAGAGAAAATCTGAAGTGGTAGATGTGACGAAAGTGATAGTATGGGCGGTTTCACCGCTTGCAGGATGAAGTCTCCCTTGCTCTACATTTTTGTGTGTGTGAAGGTCAATCAACGTGTCTATATGGACATGTTACAGTCGTCCCAAGTAATTCTCTGGATTCAGGAACAGCACTGTTTCCAGCAGGACTGAGTACCTTTATATACTGCAAATTATGTGCAAGAATGGCAACAAACTTCTTGCAAGCAATTTTGGAGCAAGGACATGTGGCCCCTTTTTCACCAGATCTCAACGTAATGAACTTCTCCATATATTCCATTCTAGAGAGGGAGGTTAGAGTGACTTCCTACCGTGTTTTCGACTACTTAAAGGCCACCATGGTGTCTGTATGGGACAACTTGTCGAAAGAAACCATCTGTACAGCATGTTAAGCAGTTCCAAAGTGTTTAAGAGCTGTAGTTGCCACAAATGGTGGTCATGCGGAATGAACTGACACTTATTTTTGTGTACTTTCTTGACTGTTGAAGTTTTTCTAGGACTTATAGAACACACTGTCCATATATATATGTGAAATCTGCTAAGAGCGAATGAAACACTAAAAATAAGAAAAACTGCCTTATTCGTTATATACATCATTTGTTTTGTTTTTTTAATTTTCATTAGTAGGAACATATTTTTCAATTATCATCAAAGGATTAATTACCAAATGTTAGTTTATATATATATATATATATATAACAATTTTTCGATAATCTTAATTGCAACGGTTGATTATTTTTATATGTAGGTCAAGGTTAGAAGAGTTAATCAAAATTATTTATGTTAGATCAACTTAATTCCCCTTTTTCGTTCATATTACTTTATTATTAGTATAGAAAATATATCTAGTAGGGATGCAATGATGAGCAATTTGGTAAATTATCGATTAATCGCCGGTTGTTAATCGGTGGATCACATATAAATTTTTTAATAAATATTAAAAACAGCCAAGTATAAAGCAGTAATACCTATAAAATTATGAACTATCACTGCTAACACCACACCAGTCTTAAATATTTTTCATTTAATTTTATCTTTATATAGATGATTAATTGCAATAGATATACTAAAATAACAAATACAGAAAAATTATTTGAAACAGTTAGGAATATAAATACTGTATTCGATTGATTTAACAGGGGGAAAAACAACAACATTTAACTTAATACGTCAATCACAAATAAGGTTTTCATGGATTAATCCATATAAAAAAATCAAATACAAAAAATCAAATCAAATATCTTATAGTGATATAACGATCAAAATATTTGTTGTTAATTCACTACAGATCTCAAATTTTTTTTCTTTACTTTTGTTGGAAGCCATTCTTTCTATTTGAAGGAAATTAGTGAGGCGGTACAAGTTTATAAAATTCTTGTCGATCAGATATATCTTCGATTCTATTATCATGTGAAGAAGATCTCTTGATTTCATAGGAAGATTAGCCAGCCAATACCACGAATAATTTTCGTCTTAAGCGGGTGCACTTTTTTAAGGTGACAATGTGAAAAATTTCTTTTGAAAATAAAACATCAATTTTTAAAGGTATTTATAAATTTGTAATAATATATTCTGAATATTTACATGTAATAAACTCACTACCAAAAGAGTTAATGACATTGAAACGCTTTTGCAAACACATAAATAAAAAATGATTTTATTTTATTTTATTGAGTGACTGTTTGTGCATAAAAAAAACTTTTCATTTCTTTCATATAAATAAAAAGTACATAAATTGTCATCTGCTTATTGATAAATGCAATCTATTAAATATTAATGAACACAGATAGAGAGACAATATTTTTGCAAATACCTATATATGAGAATATGTACTATCCTTGTATAGTAATAGTTTTGCAATATAAATAAAATATCTTATTACCTAAAGATCCATGAAAATCTAATATTAACATGCATAGATTTTATTTAAATATTCTTGCATTTATCGAAAATAAAAGCTAACAATTGTTTTCATCCTCCTTTGCAAATTTACATAGACACGTATCGAGTGAAAACTAAAAAAATTACAGAGTTTTTAAATTATTTTTAAATATTTTTTTATTAATTTACTTTTTATGTTATTAAGACACGAAATGACCACTTCACCAAAAAAAAATTATAGAATAAAAAGGCATAATACCACACTCAGCAATATTTCTTATCACATATTTCCTCCTCCACATAGTCAATAACAGCCTCAACACCCCGACAAACAGATTGGTAGCTCTTGACAATGAAGGGCCTGTTCATGGAATATGCCCCTGCCATGATTGTATTTTCCTTTTTATATTATTGATTGATTTGATTGTATGCTTCAAAAGTTGACTCGAACCGCTATTTGAGCCTTACAACGAAATAATAATAACTGCCTAATAAATCATGACGTTACTTCCCTAAAATAAAAAATAGAATAATGTACAATTTTTTGTGAGCTATTGGTGTTGGGATTTCATTGGAAAATATTTTTCATATTACTTTGTGCTCCTAGTTTACTTTCACTTTATGTTCCAATAACAAACACATCTTGAAAAGTAAAGAGTCATACGTGATTATTAATTAATGCACACTTAATCATTGTAATTCGTGTCAAAAATTTAAACCTTTTATCTTTTAAAATTGGAGTAGCAATATTTCCTTGGAATGGTTTTTACTTAATTTTGCGGCATGAATTTATTCAAATATATTCTTCTTTTTTTTTGACAATGTGTTCATACGGCAAAATTGGTTTCGGCCAGTCTTCTTCGAACAATTTACCATAATATATGTTACAAAAGTATTACTTTATACAAAATTATCTTAAATGCAGTCAAGTGCCCCTACCAGATGTTACGATGACAATAATCATATTATAGAAAAAGACGCAAGACTCTCATAAACAGCTGCCTTTATTGATTCTTGACTTACTTTACATTATTTGTATGCCTTTATCTGAACATGCGGCCAGAATGAATAACCAAGGGGATGAGCTTATTGGGTATAGGTGATCTAATTAACTTCTGATATTTCCCCCAATAATGATTTGGATATAATCTGACAACTTGCTGAGTCTTTTTAACCAATCAATTTACTTTTAAACTATGAGTTGAAGTGTAATCCGCAGGAATTAAAGTCGTGATCTTGACTCTCACTCTGATGTCATTCTTTATTCAATGAGATATAATAAATATTTGCTGAGAGCTGATATTTAGTCACTTACAACCTCAGAATTTGGAACTGTAAAGTGTGTATTTTTAATGCTTTGACCCGGTATTATTAAAAAAAACGAAATCAATTTTCTAAAGGAGTGTCATTTCCTATCTTTCCTATTGGCTCCCGTTGTTAAAATGGTAGATTTTATTATCCGTGAAAAATACACCGTAGAACTCAGAACTTTTGATTGGCTAGTAACAATACCATCAAAATACAAAGAAAGCCTGAAATTGAATATATTATTAACAAAGTCCAGGGCATATTAGATGGTGTTAAAAATAAACTCTCGCCTTTTTTACAAAGACTGGCAGTGTATTTACTCCTTCAATGGATATTCTAGAAGTTGTTTTTACCTAGCCGGAGATTACGGGGGCATGAAAAGGTTTTTTATTTATTTTTTCATGATTTTCTACCATTTTTAACTATTGCACTTCTTGTGTGTTTTATATTTAAGTTTGTTTAAATTTGAGATGGTCCTAATTGCCTTGCAATAGCTATCCTGACGCTGGATCTAATAACAAATTTATTTTTTTGCACTCTACACCTTGGTTGTTGTTGGGGGTAGGAGGGGAAAAAATATGACTGATGGATTGATGTAATACTTGCTTTCTGGCTCAAAATATTACTAGCGACACATTATTATTTAAAATTATATATACACAACTCTAATATCTATGTTTGTGAATAATAATCACCTTAATGTTATTATTAAATCAAATAGAGAACTATGTATTAATAATATTATTAAAAAAATTAAAAAAATAAAACATCAATTTAATATTGCAATTTTAATTAATTAATTGTAGAAAGAAAACTAAGATTCGAATTAAGTGGACTTAAGGAAAAAAATTAAAAAAACAGATTAAATTATGTAAAGCAGTAGAACTTACATTGCAGAATGCAAAGGATCTACAAATTTTTCATTACATTACCATATAATAGCATGAACACGTTATCTTAAAGATATCCAATGAAAAATTTAAAGATTTTATTAATTTGTAGCTTTTTTATGTTAAAATTATAAACTAAAATAAATCCACTATAAACCATAATTATATAGTTAGTACATTTCTATTATAAAACCTCGTTGTATAAAACGTTTTTTGTGGTTTTCTGTCCATTTGATGTGAATATAATCAAACCTGCACCCACTTTGGACAGTCTTGATAATCCAACATATAATTATTTGACCAAGTGCAAATACTGATTTTGGTAAATATAAAGTAATTTATTCAAAAGTTTGAGATTGTGACTTATTTATTGGCATTGTCATTGCTAACGTGCCTTGTTCCTTCTTCAACCATAACAAACATTGAAGATACATACTAAAATTCACCTGTTAATCTTTTTTTTCCTTGAATTAACTAATTCCCTTTTTTATTTCGTATTTAATATACGTTCTCCCTTTTTTCGTTATGCAAATATTTCATTATTTGAATTTATAATTTATTTTGTGTATTTTCGAATATACAACCCATACCTTAAAAAAAATTTGAGACACGGGTAATCGATCTTGTTTAATGAAAATATCAACTTATTTGCAAAAAAAAAAAACCTGCCCTCCAGTCTAGTCTAATCATGATGAAATATAGCTTTACTTAAAATTCCGAACATCTTTTATTTTATATCTAAACACTGTATCTGTCTCCGTTTTTGGAATAATTGCGTTTTTATTATTGTTTTTCTAAGCAGGACGTACAATACATATACAAATGAATTTTTTTAATAATATGGACAATATATACGGTAAAACTCTAATGATTGTCTAATCCTACGTAAAACATATTCGAGCAATTGTGATCCATAAAATCATAATACAATTAAGTGATACTAAATTATATAATATATTAGGACTTCATATTAGGTAACAAATAATCAAGTTTGCACATAATACATGATTACAGACTGAAATCGAAGCATAAACATATTTTATTTATTATTGAAAGCTCTCTCTCTTTAAACGAGTTCATTGATTTCAAAGAAGAAAAATACCTAAGAAGACATATTAGCACACTTCAGGTCCCGTATATAGTATTCTTGAAAGTAATTATAAATGGTACATGATAGATGCGTGAAGGAGTCGTGATACATTACATGACTAGTACAAGTCAATGAGACTAGTCACAAACATGGATGAGAATCCTTCGATCTGTGCTATATTTTACCTATAGGCTTGAATGATCTTTATCTATATATTGTTATAACATGTCATTCACTCAGATCCTCTAAAGAATACCAGAAGGCTCAAACTATTATCTTGATTCATCGTAAATACAAGAGATAGTCGTACATCTTACATTATGAGATGTGATCTCCTCCGGTCTCATTCCTCAGTCCAATGATTGACTACAACTTAAATAACTTGATCTAACTACCCTATACGACCATATCCAGTGTTCTAATTTAGAATTGGTTCGAGATAGAAAAACTGCTTTACAATGTCTCAACTTTTTTCAGCTTCTCCTAGCTGACCACTTAATGCAGAATTGACTATTTTTTTTAGTGAATGTAGTATATATCTAATCAGTTGATATAATTATATCACTATTTCATTATCAAAAGAAAATACTTAATTGTCAGTGAAATCTAATGATATTATGTTATAATAATGTAAATAATATATTCATTTCTATGAGAAATACATAAATATAATATTAAATCACATATATTGATTTTTTTTATACAAATGAAAGTTTTGCACAAATTTATATATTTTGTCTACATCTAAAGATATAACCTTTCATAAATCAAAAGGTTGTACGAATATATTTAGATATATATGTGTTTTTATATATTTTTTTACTCTTGCAACAAATAAAAAGATGCTATATAATTCAATATTTAACACCTCATATTGAGAGAAAATTGTATATCTACAATTTTTGCAAAAAAAAATTAGTTTTTCTTTTTTTGCACGTAAATATGATTTTTTTCTAAATGTTTGTAACTCTATCATTAGAAAATGCAATATTTGCTTCAAAATATGAAAGATATATTACATATTAAATAACAATAACATAAATTACAATATACGTGTGACATTTGAATTACTTTAAAATAGCAATTTCACGTGACATTATCATTATGTAAGTCAACCATCATGAAGGATCCCTTGTTAATTTCGTTAGTTATAGCTGGAAGCAATGTATTCTTTAACGAATATTTTTTTTATGCGTGAAGACTGCAAGATAAAGAAGAACAAAAACTTTTTTGAATATTTAATCAGAATAAAACAATTTTTTTTTACCGAAATAAAGATAACGCTAAATTTAATAAAGACGGCACGAAAGTAAAAAATGAAATTTAAACAACATAAAACGAAATGAGCAAAAGTAGATTCATACATAAACAAATTTGTTAAAATAAAATCCTTTGCTTCATTACAAGTATTTTGTATTTTTCAAACCAATATCTGATGTAACATAGAAAAAATATGTTAGGACTTTATCAAGAAACACTAGTCGTAAAAAAAATAAAACAATAGAATTGTATGAATATTGTATTAATATGTTTTAAAAATATAAAAGTACAAATATTTTTACTGAATATAGCAACCAAGATTAGCTGCACCAAAAGCCTCAAATCTCATTTGCAAAACCTGAAAGACATCTTTGATGTAGAAGAAGGACATCAATGGAAATCATTGAAAGTATTTTTCTAGCATTTTTTTATATATGCATACGTGCAAAGATCTAAATGGTGTTTTCTCAATTTGCGGCCAAAAGGGATAATCCAGAAAGTTGTAGGTGGTATCACATCACCTTTTTTCAATTTGTTTAATCCAAAAAGATACATTGTCCTCTTAGAACTTCAGGGACAATTTTGAAGTGTAAGCTAAAACAACATCCTACTGCAAGACCTTCCACCTGTTAAAATAATTTAATCCAAATTGATGTTATCTCAATTTTGAGTGTACACTTCTATAGGGAAGCTAAAAATATTAATCAAATAATGTAATATTCGAATACCAATTTTTCTAATTTTATTATATTTTATCCACAGGTATGAAACTTAATAATTTGAATAATTGAATTGAAAAATCATTTTGAAAACTAATAAATAAACTTTGTTTATTTCTGTAAAAAATACTTCCCAAATCTTAGAATATTTTCATCTACATTAAACTAAATTATCCCAGTTTGTCAAACTGAATTAGTTTGATATAGCTTTGATCTTTATTTCATCCAATTCACTTTTTTCCTGAGTTTAGGCCTAATTTAGCATATATTATTCCTATTCATATTAGATTCTAGATGGGCTTGATTGATTTAGGATATGCCACAAAATAATATATAAATATGAAGACATCCTTTTGGTAAGGTATTTTGGTGGGACTAATTTTGCGTCTGAATAGGGCATGCCCCTAAGATTTAGAGCAGAACCGAATAGGATGTCAAAATGTTGGGACCTTCATATTCCTATTCATTAGAAAAAAGATATGAAAATTTTAACAAGATATCATTAAAATATTTAGTTTCTTCAACAAAAAAAAGTCATTTATTAAAATAAAGAAACTCAATTTTCAATCAAAAGGATTAAACTATTAGTCGACATGCATAAAAAAAATCAAAATTTGATTTTTTCTGATAATTTAACATATCTACTCGAAAAGTGTTTAACACATACATTAATATTTAGCTAAAAAGAGTAAAAGTACTTTGATTATAACATTGACGCATTTTTGCAAAAAAAATATTGATAAAAAAGAATTGTTAACTGTTAAACGACATAATTGAAAAAAGTTGTGACACTTTTAATATTTTTCAATAATACAACATTGAAATCTATGAGATGACTGGTATACGAGGTAGTATGAAAGGAAATATCAACATACAATCTACACAGTTTGCAAAAATGTATTTGCATACAAGAGATTGATTGAAATTAAAGCTGTCTACTTTTAAAAATAGTATCATATATATAATTTTACACATATAAAAGTATAACTAAAATAATTTTTGGTTAAATAAAAAAATATTTATCAATTAATTATAATAGGTATGATAGACAAACATTGCAACCACATAATCCAAGCAACAAAAAACCTATCAAAATCAAGTTGGATAAGATATAAAAAATATGTGTATAATGCACAAACACTATCAAACCTTTTTTTAACTTTCTGAATAAAATAGTTTGATATGTGGGGCGTCAACTTCAAAACAAAATTGAAGAAAAGTCAGGATAAGGAGAAAATATCAAATTATTTTTTACTACTTATACACATTAGACGGTATCGTAACGTCAAAAGTACAGAATTGGGTATAGTGGGTTATTTGGATTTTATTCATTTAAACAAGAAAATAAACTTTAATTGTAAAAAAAAAAAGCCCTTTCTGAACACGTTTTGATATTGAAAATTTGTAAAATATCAATTAAATGAGTTTTTTTACCTTTTTCTTTAAAATTATCAATTTGGATCGTGATGTAGGTCTATTAAAATTAATTATTGTTTATTATAAGTACATCTTTCAATAATAATAAAAAACCCGTTCCCATAGATTGCCTAACATAATAAGTTTATTTTCCAAAAGCTATTGCATGTAAGCAAATATACTCTTTCGATACTGCGTATGACGCACAGATATTTGAATTTGTTTTGTCGCTTTTACTACTCAAATATCGTTTTTTGATATCATGTGTGTAATAGATTCATAAATAAAAATCTATTATACCCTTTACCATTTTTTACAACAAAAACTACCTTTAAGATTCTAAAAAATAAGTCCTTTATTTAGACTCACACAATTTGTACAGTTGATTTGTTAAAAATATCAAATATTTTTAGTTTATAATCTTCCATAAAAAAGTTTAAATAATTTTATTTTATTTGCATCTTTTTTTTTACTAAGAGGGATTTCAATTTTTGTCTGGTAGTATCATCTAGTATTTCTTACTCATAAACTTGAGATGAGGTTTTCGTTACTTCTTTTAATACTCAAAACTTTGTCAATAATATGATATTTTGGGAAGTTGAGTCGGTGAAGAGACAAATTGATCAAGTTGAATTTGAGGAATATCGTTGCCGTGCTAAGAGGGGCAGTATCGTTGTTCCGATCTTTTATATAATTCAGAGTAGTAGCATTGATGTTCTATTTAATTGATTAGTATGGACGTACATTAATATCGTCCATTGCATTTTCATTTTGTAATTCTGTAATTTAGAAAAAAGTTATTGATTCATATTTTTTGCTTAGCTTTACTCATTTGTAAAGTATGAATTACGGCATTTTGAGGTTTGTGAATACATCCAATTCTGAGCATGACAAAATTTATTATTGCACACCCTCGGAGTAATTTTTCCCATGTACATAAATTTTCATTAACTCAAAGAGTAGCTCAAGGGGAAAGTACACTCATGTTGAGACCTATACGAGTATATAAAAAGAAGAATATTTTATTTTATTAAATTTGTTATGGATAGAGAAAAAAGTACATGGTTTTTTCAATAAGGATCAGCACTAACTAGAAATTATTTGGATCCGTCACATGTGTTGCTTGGTGCTTTACTATGTAATCGGTGTCAAATGTAGCCTATTGGTTTGAACTGAAAAAAAAAATCACTTTTACCAGCTGAATAATATGTTAAAAAGTTGTGTTTTCTCTCCATTATCCCCATTCTCCCTACTTCTTAAGTTTATTCAATAGCTTTTGATATATATTAACTCCTATCAAATTATCACTAAAATAATTATGTGATCTCTCTAAATTCCAAGAATATAATTTAAAATTAGTTTGTATATAATAAGGGAGCCAACTTCTATAAAAAATTATCTACTGGGCCATTAAGATGCCAAAATGTAAAAAGAAATAAATGTGATTTTTTCTAATTGTTACCCACAAATTTGCTCATTCTGTTATGAAAATCAGTCTACCCATTGATAAAATATAAATTTCTGTATATTTTACAGTTTTTTTAAACTAATGTACTATTTATTTTGTAACTTTAAAGAAATAAGAATGTGCATTATACGTGGTACATATATATTTATGTTATAAACTTTTTTCCTTCAAATATTTTTTTTATTAAAATGCTGAAATTAGAATTTACGTAAAACTTTGTCAAAACATTATTAGTTCATTTATTCAACTAAAAAAGCTTTAAGTAAATTTTAACAATTACTCGGTTGATAATATTAGAAGAAAAAATAGATTATTTAAAAAAAACTTCTGACCCTTATACATTGTAACACGAATTTTCAATAAAAAAATGAACAAATTTCATATTTGAAGGTCTCTAAAAAATAATTGGCACCCTCTTGATGTCTAAAATTAATTTGAATTGCTATTGAAGCTTAAAGTATTATACATACATAATCAATTAAATTCATTGCATGTATTTAAGGACAAAAAGCTATTTTATTACGAGATATAAATTACATTTTTATCATTTGCTAATATCCTTTTATTAATAGAAAGCTAATTTTGTACTTATTTTTATGATGACTTAAATGATATTTGTGTGTAAAAAAAATATATTCCACTCATAAAGCTTTAATTCAGCTCGTATTTCAAAAATGAAAGTCGTTACCAACATCCTTGTAAGCTACAAACTTCTACATTACTCCCTTTGAGAAAATAGCGGTTTATTTGTTTTAAATAGTTTTAAATCATGAAAGAATTCAAAGTAAACATAAAGGCTGGTAGATATGATCTTTCTGCAGTAATTTCAAATTCATCAAGACCAATTCCGCAAAGAAAAGACTAATAAATACATATATAGGGTATGTTTGAACATATGTCGTCACAATACACATATTTGTGTAGACTGCATCCCGTACTAAAATAGTTATATGTATTTTGATTGATAAAAATAAGGTCAATTCACTTGCACTTAAATGTCTGCATGATGAATTTTTTTGTGTGCATGTGGGGGTTTAGCTCAGAAATTTGATGTCTTTATAAAGAAAAGTTAGTTAGGAGAGGGTTCGTTATCGACAAGCCAACACAGAATGACGATAGGAGCACCACTTACAATACCAATTTAGTATAATATATTTTCATTTGCATTAGTAACTCTCTACCACTGCACGACTGGAATACCTAGAGATTCATAAAACTTTATGTGCCGGTATGTTAAAAACATAGAAACCGAAAATTAACGTATTCAAACTGAGTATTTTTATTTGAAGACTGCAGCTTAGTTGTCATGATGTTTCATTAGATTAGCTCCTATTAGCTATGATATAAAGAAAATAAACACAAGCCCCACTCAGTGATATAGAGTGGCATTAAAATGATGTCTGTTGTACATTTATGTGTTGACTTGTAAGAACAGGAGATATATTTATAAGATTTTGTAAGGAGTTATATTTGTAAGTCCTGATTAGACTCAGAGTAAAATTAAGTAAGATATAAAAGTAATTCTTGTGCGTGTCCTTGTTCATTTACATTTCTCCCTCCTCTCCCCTCCGTCACAGCTGTTTATAGCTGATGTAATTAACCGTACTGACAGCCTAGCTTATCTCTTCCAAAATATTTTTTAAATGCTCATGCGTAGTTAGGACATTGTTTGTTGTTTTGGTGGCTAGCCAGAAGTTATTGGCGTCAGTTAAAAAGAAATGGAATCGTTGGAGGATGTATTTCATCCACAATCATGGAATTGGTAGAGAGTCCTTGATGCGATCCGTACCAAACAAGACAATGCTGAGTTTGGAAACTTTAAAAAAAATGTAAGGTCCTTAGTCTGGAGAGTCAGGAAGGACCTGGAGGTGATTTTAAATCACAAGATGGCTTAGGAGCCATAAGTTCAGAAGGTCTCGTGATGCCACCATAATTTTACCCCAATGGTTTCAAGGTCATTAGCAATGAATACATCAAGTTCCTGCCAGATTATGTCATTCTTTTGATTGAGGAAGTTGCAGCTGGGAGGTTATTCGATTGCAACAAGATTCTGATCCATGTCATACTCTGTAAGAAAAATGTTATTGTCAGTATTGTTATTATTTTTTATTTTTTTTGACTTTGTGGAACTCAATATTAGGCCTCGAAACTAACAGAACCTCTATACTATTTTTTTTTTTTGGTTTGGAGTGCAGTTGAGTGACACACCAGCACATCCTCCTCGAATACAAAATCCTTGGTGACGTCCAGGACGTGGAAGGAATTCTGTAATTTGCTCAAATGATACTTTCATTACTTTCCAGGTAGAGTCGAGTTTTGGTTGTTAATTAGAGGTCCCACCCTGTACATATATTTTCGACATTACATTATTTAATTATTCATTTTTTATGAATTGGGGGAGGTAGGAATGATTGACAAGACAAGAGGGATTACTTATCCTTCTTTTCTTTTTTTTTTTTTGCCTGAAGTTATAGAAAATATTCAATATGTGTACATCAATAAGGATAAAAACAAAAATGCACAAAGTTTATTAATTTATGGTATGTGGAGCAGGTCTTTCAAAAGATTCTCATAAATTATTTTCTAACATTGGTTGTTATTTTGGGCAGGAGGGGGGGGGTGAAATAAATCATTTATGTAATACTTGTATGTATTATACCTTCTTGAATGCAGCATATTTTGAGCCTTTTATCAACGAAAAGGTGATCTAATTAATTACATCTAGAAAAATAGTGACATACAAATTCATATGACAATGTAAATACAATGTTTGTATGTATTTAAAAATTAGTTTTGACATATTTGTAATGACAAAACCGAGTTAAGACATTAGAAAAAGAAAACGGTTGTTGAATGTGCTCTTTTTTCTTTTTTAATTGGTAGTTATGGGGTTAACGTCACCCTCTAAAAAATCAATTGTCGCATATCTTTGGTAAATATAACTACAAAATTTTCCATGCACTAATTCAATTTGAAATGTAAAATATTTTCTGCTTTATGCAGTTATTCATTTTATCTCACCAAAATCATATAACAGGCTGCTGATATTAAAAGGTTCTTAATTTACTAGTATCATATGTCTCATTCCTGCATAGTGATTGTAAATTGTAAATTTTCGATGTTTCACGCAAGAATTGTTTTTTTAGCTTGCGAATGAGCAAATGCAATTGCCTCTATCATTTATTTAAGCAAAAATGGAAGCAAAAAGAAATTAGATTGCTGCTTTTATTTGCACTTGCACACCTGAAACTGTCAAGATTGTTTGGATAGAGAGGAAACCCATCTACAGGGGCAGGAAGCTCATGAAAGACGGGAAAAGCATTAAAATCGAGAACAGTACTGGAAGGGCAGCCATACTGACCCCAAAAGTGGTCAAAAAGGCATTTGAGGATAAGCCCACCTTGTACATGGCCAAATTTGCCAAAAAAGAGGTCAGTGGCTCCCTACACAGAGTCCAGGGTGATCAATGGAGCCGGGGGGAAAGTCCAAGAGATACTTGAAAGACCATTAAGGACTGGACAGCAACAAAATGTCCGTTTGGAGCGGGATAAAGTCTCCTAAACGACTTGAAGTATCATGAAAACCGTTTGGTCTGCTTCTCGGATGAAAAAACATTCATTGTCGACCCCGTTTTTAACAAGTAGAACAATCGGGTTGTTTGCATTGAAGACACATCTGAACACCTCCGCCACGTGTTCCAGACGCGTGGGGGGGTGCTCCATCTTGCTGGAAACGTAGGATGCCTTGCCCGAATACTTGGAGATCTTCAAGATCAAGGTACTCCCGTAGATCCTCAAGATCACCAAGAAGTCGGGCAAGGCATCCTACTTCTTCCACCAGAATGGGACACCCGCATACACAGACAATGTTGTGCAAGCCTAGATGGAAGAGAACATGGAGTTCTGGCCCAAAAACTTATGGCTTTCCCAGAGCCCCGATCTGAATCCTTTCGATTACTCTATCTGGTGGCAAGTCGAGTCCAAGGCCTGCAGATGACACCACAGCTATGTCACCGACCTGAAGTTATCCGTCGAGAAGAAGTGGAAGCTCATGAGAAAGTACTTTATTGCCAGAGTGTGCTCCCCCTTCCGTACCCCTTGAAGGCTTTCATTGAGAGCAATGGAGAACAAATTAATAAATAATATCTGTCATTGTGTGCTTAATAAATGTCTTAAAGTAATCTATCACGTCTGACTTAATAAAGACTTAGGAGAAGCAAAAGTTTGCTCCCGTTGATTAGTGGTACATCCTTTTTGCACGACCGGGTATACGGCTCCAAGGTGAATGGAATCCCCTTTCTAGTAGAGGTAGGTAGTCTTGCTATCCGTACTATTAGAATACCTCTATCAGTTTTCTACTAAGTTTTTTGCTTTGATTCTTAATCAGTTGCAGTCTCGTCTTAATTATGAATAGTTTTGTTTTTAATTATACTCCAAATGATGTTTATTTTCCTTACATTATATTTTACAAATTTGTATATTATCAATTTAATAATTTGATTGTTTTATTATTTATGCTTTCTGCGGCTGTTGTTTTAAGTACTCTTATAATGTTATTTTTATTTTCTCATAAGTGAAATATAAAATTAGTATTGTCATCTTCATCTAAGTATGTTGAGAATGATTTAGCACCAGGTCCCACGCTTTACTGGGTCTAAAGGCTTCAAATCCTGACAAGAAGCTATCTTGTAGGCATTAAAGTCCTGCATGGTGGTCTAGCTGCTGTCAAATTAACTAGAAAGGTCAATGACGGTCACCTTGCCTATTCTATCTCCAATTATGTATCCAATAGCCTTAACCAATTTTTTTCGGGACTTTGGCCTTGATTCTCTAATATTGATTTTTCACATGCAGAGGGCTCCAGAATTGCAGTTCTGAGTTGCTCCATGTTTTTGATATGGCGATCTCATTTCTCTGTTGACTTTGCTTATTTTTATTTCTAGTTACTTTAAACAATTGTTCTTAATAAGTTATTAAGGTTAAACATCGAAATATAACAAATAAGACAAATTAGAAAGTTGTTGCATTTAAGTCAGAGGGACCTGTATAACTTTACCAAACCCAAATTTCTACTGTTTTTTTATTTATAATTATGTCTGTCAAATATTAATTTAAATTATTTTTTATTTAGACCGAAAACTCTTGTTAATTATTTCATCATTGTATTTTAATCCTTAGTGTTAGCATATACCATTAAATACTTCATATAATTAATATCCATAAGCCTTACTTCAAAATGGATAATGCATAATTTAATAATTATTTGTATGGTATGTTTTCGATAATACTACTTCAAAACTATAATTTACGAATGTATTATTGTTTGGAATGTAAATGATATAAATAATTATTGGACAGGTCTTTAATAATTGAGATACTGAAGAGATTATTTTTGCATTCATTGTAATTTTAATCTTTTAATAACATAATTACTTTATTCTCTGTATATTAATTTCATATATCTACACATTTCAAAAAACACATCGCAACTTCATCACCAACTAATATTAAATAATTAATATAGCAATATAGTGACAACCATTTGTTATGCATTGTTAAACAAAACAAAAATAAGCATGGGTAGATGATAAAAGATAATAACATCCTAACGAAAATCTACTAAACAATTAAATTAAAAAACAAAACTAGTCAATGTAAGGCTTTCAATATATTTTTGATGAGTTTTTCAGTACATCTTCCGACGGTTTACAACCTAATCGAAAGAAGTATTTACGCACCAAATCAGCCGGAGAACCTACAATTTGGCTTTCAATACCTTTTTTGTAGACAATTAAAATAGATATGGTTTCTAACTTCATGGAGCACTGGAATGGGGGGTATAAAACTTTGTATAATACAGCTTCATGAATTCTTTTTATTCTTGAAATATGCAAGAGGTTGTTGGTGTGTCATCTGTGGGTTTGCTTGCTCCACAATTGTCTAATTGAAGAAATTCCTGATGCCTTAAAGAATTCTACTCTAGTGTTCACCCTATGGTTGAAGTTCAATAGTTCGTCTACACCCAACATAGGAAGAACAGAGTCCACAATTCATTTTAAAGAATTAGTTATTTTTTTTCAGTAAACAATAACCATACTTGAAGACTTGAACAGCTCAGCAGGACCGATGAAAATTGTTTTGTTGATTGGTATTCCTTTTAAAATTGTATTTCAAGCATTTTTGCCAGAAATCTGAACAGATTCTGAGCCTTATTAGTCATGTAAAGTTTAAATATTTCCACACAGTTTTTATATAGTGACGGATCTTTTAAGATAAGCTCGCTTTGAATCCCATAAAAATATTTTTGGGATGATTAATATTTTGTCTTTAATTTTCTTTGAGAAAGGAGTATACCTAACTAAGAGTACTACTCGAGGTATTGCTACAGCATTCCATATATTTACCCTATCAAATGTATTTATATGGTGTGTAGCGTACCACGACGTAGAACTAGAGATAGATTCTAGGATCCTCTCTAAATTAGTGTTGATACCGATCGCTCCATCTTATTTTGTTATTGAGACTCCAAAAAGAGTTGATCTAGATGAGAATTTAAATAACAGAAAATTTATCTTTATATTTTCTTCCAGTGAAGTTAAATCTTCCGTCTTGCTAGTGTGAAACATTAGACCCATGAGCTCTGAAAATGATTCCAAGGTCCCGAATACAACATTTATATACGAAGTTATCTCCTTTAGATTAAACAATTATGTCATCCGCGTAAAATAGAACCATTGTTGCTATTTTATTTTTAGAGATAGAACGTAGGATTTATGTAAATAGTCTAATACTGTAAGGAAAAATGGTTGGAGACAAAGGATCTCCTTGCTTGCATCCCCGAGTTATCTCAAATTAATCTTCCCAAAACAAAGAGTTAAGTCTAGAAAAAGGATATCTTAATATAGCTGCTACCACATGAATCATTTTTAGGGAGAATCCTAATCTTTTTAGCTGCGACAGTATATTTTATGGGAGATGGAGTCAAAGGCCTTTTGATGGAAGTGCCTGGACTATTCTATTGTAGATAATTACTCTTAGATTTTTGTACGACGTACTAAGAAGTGTATCAGTCTATCATTTACTACATTCAGTTTGTCTTTGTCCTTCTTGAGTATCAGAGTTCAAACATCTCTACTTATAAAATTTGGAATGGAACCTAAATTCCAAATCTACTAGTATGAAGCTTTGAACATGGGACATAGTGTTTTCACAAATATCTAATCAAATTCAAAAGGCAAGCCCGATAAGCCTGGGGATTTAATTCTTTGCTTATAATTCTTTATATAGTTTTGTATTTCTTTGATGAGATGGGGGAAATGAGCCTGCTACAATCAATTTTTGTCTGATAATACTTACCAATGTCATCTAAATCGTCCAGCGATAACTCTTCTCGGCACTTTCTCCATCTGAAACCAAAAGAACAAGTGCCATGTTTTTTACAGTTGCTACATCTATAAAGATTCGAATAAAGCGCCAAAATTTCTTGTTTAATTTGTGTGGAGTCTTGAGTTACCTCTCCAGGCTTCCTTCCTAAAATAACAATTTTCCTGGAACTTTGATTTTGTTTTGTCTTCGGCAGAGAAGGGTGTTAAACCCTTAGTCATTTTTTATCTCTACATGTTTGAATCCATGGACCATACCCAAGTATTTACCTGAAGAAATGGCTGTTAGACTAACACCTTGCACATCATTTGATGCTAAGACCACCTTTGAGACCTTTTCAGGCAGTTTTTCTTCGTTGCTCGTAAGTCCAGATACAACTTGACTTACAACTGCGAAAATCAGGGCTTGTATTTTTGATGACACAAAAATACGGAAACTCTTCGGATATATTCTCCAAGAGATATACCTAAAGCCAGACAGAGGAAATCGAAGAAAGATACTTCTAACTTGATAATCCATCTCAAGAAAGCAGATTTTACTTCTTCCTTGTGAAGAAGATTAAAAGATTGCAACATTGAAGAGTTCTATTTACAATGATTAGGGAATTTAAATATTTCAAATATAGTTAGTACTTACTTTATTTGAATTTGTAAGAAGCACGATGTTATATAGGAATATTAATCATTATTATTTTACGAAATATGACGTCTTTATCGTTACATTGAAATAATGAACAATATCAAAATAATTTATTAAAGTATTAAAACAGATGTTTATAATAGTAAGATAAATAAGTATGGGTAAATTTCAAAAAAATACAACTAAAAAACAATTATATTGATTATAACTTTTAATTGAAGTCATAAGCAGAGAATCAAACAAATTGATATGGACAAATGATACGATATAGAAGTTATTAATATTAAATAAAACAAATAGACTCAACAAATTATTAGTGACATTAAAAAAATACAAAATGAAATGAGACATTTTTATACAGAAATAAATATACTTATTAGCAGAATAGAATATGCATTGACAATGAAGACAACACTATCCAAAAAGGAAGGCACATTATTTTTAGGCGTCTAGAATTATATTCTACTCCTTTTGGAATGACTAAAGATGCACACATGTAATAAAGAAATCAAGGGCCCAATTATATAGGCAATTAATTATCCATATAGATTATACATCCCAAACTCCATGTCATAAATGGAATTACGATTGAAATAAGTTATTTCTGTGTTATATACATAAAGGAAACTAAAGGACTCTTATAAATGAAATATTTTTCTTTGAGCAATTATTGAAGCAGAGTTTACTTAAGAACAAAATAACTTTAGGATTTCAATGAACGCTCAGTGGATGAAGGATGAGAACTCTTTCTGTTCCTCATTTGGACTTTCAGTGGATTATTCTGTCTTTTTACGGAACTCATTAGTTCTTACAGCAGTAAACAAATATTCCGTAAAAGATTTGGAGGAATTGATGTATTTTTAAGTATAGAATCAATGATTCACGATGTCAGAAGTAACTGTCACATACCATTATGGAAAGGGTCAATTACAAAATTACGATCCTTCCATTAGAGAAAATGAGATCGACTTAGTGGGACATACAGAGACGAGATCCCTTGAACAGAACAAGAAAAGAGGATCAGAAGGCGTGTGGCTAGCATATCTAAATAGAAAATATGAACTCTACTAGGAGAAATAGATGGATACTGATCCAATTAACTGCAATCCAGGTGGAGAGGGAACTTTTTTTAAGGCACTTAACTAAAAAAATTAATGATATTTTATATAGAGCTAAGGTAAGCGGATAATATGGTATCTATTAGAGGGAGATGTTGTACAACAATTATTAATAAATAATGAATAAAAAAATTAAGGAAGACCGTTTTCCTCTACTTATCTCAAAAAAGTAATTTATTGGACCAAACGTGATTAAATATTTGAATATTTTATTATGACTCACTCTTTTTTTTATTATGTATTTTTTCTACTTAAATTGATTAAATACATTTCACAGTAATACCTCACATAAAGACAGTAATGATGCAGCTGTATTATGGTGGCTCTGTTTTTTCCGACTGAAATGTTGTTGTATAAATTAACTCTAGTGAATTTTTGGTCATCATGACGGCAGCTGCTCTTGATATAAAGAAGATTAAATTTACAGAGGAGGAATGGCGTTGCGTCTTGACGATGATTTTTTGTCCACAACAACATTGATATTTCAAATCAGGATGTCTCAAATGAGGACTGGTGTCCCAATCTTGCATCTGGGAACAAGACTCAGCAGTTAGAATTAACTCAGACAGGTCGCTGAACGGGTTAAGTGATCACTGCTATTTTTTTATTAACAAAGAAATTTGTCTCGCATCATTCCAGATTTTAATCTGATGGATTATTTGTGTCTGGGGCTACGGTCTAAAACAAATCGAACATACCATGCCATCAATGACTTTCTGATTGTCTCCATCAACAAAACAAGGATCAACATACCTAGAAAGTATTTTGTCATCCCTGCTCCTCCTTCTGTGCCCGGGTTCAGGCTGTGGTTGATACTGGAGGGGGATACATCAAATGAGATTTTTAATTATATGTCCATAGTTAATATCCGACAAAGAATTTGTCCTCAATAACAAAGACGCCATAATTAATAAAAATATTGATTTTATGTTTTTTTATGAATGATAGGTCCAATTATTAAACCCCTTATTTTGTCGGTTCTTATTTATTTGGTCTAGTCAAGTCTTAATATCGGTCCTAGGACTGTCTGTTCTTGGAGTTTTTCCAAAAAATGACGATGGTGTATTAAGCCAAATATTATATATGTATACAAATCATTTCACATATCCTGCAAAAAAAGTTATGTTTCTTTTATAATGCAATATTTAACGAATATATCATTTTTTTATTTAGTTATATAATTTATTATTTCATATCATGGAATAATTAAAAAAGAAAATGTACCCCCAAATGATGTCATGAGGATCAATTCTATTTTCTTTAAGGATGGACAAGTGTGACTAGACCGCACTTCTAAATAAGGATCGACGACACAACACTACTTGTAATATAGTTTGAAGAGATAAGAACAAAATCGTTTTATATATCTAACGATTGTCAATCATAATTGACACCCGGTCATTCAGGTGCCAAAATGAACTATGCAAAAGATCATTCCTTTGATTAACTTCTTCTCAAAATTTAAACAATACAAAGGATCATATGTACAATAATCTCTATTTTATTAAATTAATAAATTATTCACAAATGAAATAACAGAAATATAATTTTATTTATAAAGAGAAGAATTTTTGTCTTCATTTTTCGACCCTATTTTTTATATCAGTCATTATTATCTTACCATTAAACAATTTTTTTAACAAGAATTTATTTTGTTTTGACAAGATTCCTTAAGTAGTAGAAGTATCTGCATTGTAAAAAAATAGATTTTGCACTCATCAGTCTTGATTTGTGAACATACATTTATATACATGAAAGACTGTAAATTTAAGGGTAATACATTAAATGACTGCAAAACTTTTTTACACATGTAAAGTGTGGTTGTATATTTACAAATAAACATTTATATGAAGGATTTACACTGATTTATTTAACTGAGAAAATAAGTGTGTAGATTAATAGAGTACAAATGTATTAAATATAAAATAACGCGATAAGGCAAAATGTTTATATAATTTATAATGCAATTTTTGTAGATTTAAAGATGAATTTAAAAAAGGTAGGGAAGACTGGGTACAAATGTAAAACTTTACGCTTTTAGATGAATTACTAGGACTTAAACCTGTCAAAAATTACTAGTATTGTTAAGACTGGCTATAGTAATACAAAAAAAAATAGCATCCGAATAAAATTACATTCAACCATGAAAATCAGGTTTTTCAATACTTCCAAGAGAAGTAGACAAAAATTATTCATTTTCTACACAATAATTTGATTTATATTATGTAATGTTGATTATGTGGTAATAAATAATTTATGATTGAAAAAAGGTTTTTTTTTTTGTGCATCTTATCCATTAAGCAATTGTCGCTTGTCTTCCCTACTTGTATGTTTCCATTTCTATAAATATCTATTTTAAATATAAACTCAGATCTGATGGCCAAATAATCAAGTGTAAATGAGATTTCATAAAAAAAAGAAATTATTTCTCAGCTAAATTTGATATTTGTACAACTTTTTTTCGTAAGAAATACTAAGGCTTTCAAAATAATTTATAATTATTTGCATTTAATGAAAAAGTTGAAATTTGCATCGGTGCTACAAAATTCCGTTTTCTAGTAAATTTGGACTGTAAAAACCTGGTAAATAAAGTGTATGTTTTCTTTGCTGGCGTCCATTTTTGATGTGCGCTCAAACAATACTGACTCAAACAATCGCAAAACAGTTTGAAAATATTTTATTACAAAATTTTACCTTTCTAACTGAAACAAATGCAATTATATTCCGCGTCACACACATTACTTAAGCCAATTTATTGAAAGATATTTCTTTTTATTACACCTATTTTGATACACGAAGGTTTATCATACTCGTATATTTTTAAACCCACTTTTATGAAACTAAATACCATTGTTCTTTAATTTTGGTTGAAATTTACATGTATAATAAACCCTTTTATTCTTGATTTGAGGTAAAAAGGAGATTATTATTTCAATACATTTATAATATATTCTGTAGTGAGTACAAATGGAATGAAATCATCATTTTCGGCAATGATTGAATATTGTCATTGTAGATAGATAACATACATAGTAAAGTCAAACTTACATCAAGTGGTCTACCAAGGGAAACTGAAAAGTTTTCCTGTATTATAACAATTTTAAATCTAAATATAGTTGCACTTTGTGGTGACAGGCTTAAAACACATATTTATTAGACCATGCTTAACTCTGAATGTAAGTTTGCATTTCAGTTTGGAAAAAAAGTTACTGTTACTTATAAAAAACTTACGATCAGTGTATTATCAGTCCTTATTTATTGAATCCAGTCCAATCCATTCTTAGGTCCGTCTTACCAGTCCTTGGGATCGGTCCGTAAGACAGTTACTCCTTCGGACTATCAGTAATAGAACTAATTTAAAAAAAAAAGAAATAAAGTTGAGCAATTTCATCAAGGACCTAACTTATAATATTTTATGACTAATAAATTGAACTGAACAGGACTAGACCAAGACTGAACTAGACAGGACTACAGTTTTCAGTCCTAAATAAGGACTTCAACAATACTATTTAGGATATAACAAAGCTTAAAAATTTAGTCAAAAACGAGACTGTTAGGTGTTAGAAAGATTTCCTTAGATACATAAAAACGTTTTCCTGTTTTTTTTTTAAATATCACAGACGGCGTTGCATTTTTCGACATTACTAGTATCTAAAGCACTCACTAACACAAACAAACAAATGAGTGCTCCTAAAATGCAAAATACAGTAAATTTAAATTATGATAAACATAAGAGAACAATCTCAAAAATAAACAGAAACAGTGTTTTTTGCACAGATGCACACGCCTGCAATATTTATTAATAGAGCTACATTGTTATTTTTTAGATTAAAAATATGTACAACATGATATATATATATATGTATGTCAAAGATCACTATAAACAGTATACACAATCGAACCTATATGCACACCCCTGCACAGTTGATTAATTCGACAAAATTGTTATTTCTTGTATCCAAATATTTTGATGAGATACATCAGACCCCACTATATACAGTGCACCCTGTGCCTTTTATTCATACAGCCAGACAAAGAAACTTTACATTATTATTATAGATAGTCACATATTCAGTATGACTATATGATACAAGTTTATTCGGAGAATTTCTATATTACTATCCTTGAAGAAATCCTTCAAAAGACTATAAACATTTGTGTATTTTTGTTGCATTATTTTAAAAAGCCTTTTTGATAAATTTATAGTATTAATCTTGTACATACATGTATTTACTTTCATTTTTAGTATACTTGGATATAATGAAAGACTATTAATATATTATATTCATAAAGTTATTTCCATTAAATGTTATTTCACGGTCTAGATAAATTGCAACGATTTTTTCTTTAAAAGCACTGGTTCGTAATACCTCATAAGGATTTACAGAAAATATTTCATGTTGTTTATTCATTGAACCTTAATAATCTTTCCTTTTCCTCGTATAAAACTAAATGATAGCTGCATAAGAATTTCATGACTAATGCTCTGTTAAATTTATTTACTTGATTTATTTCAATTGAATTTGCATATGCATTTCAACAAGTTGATGAAATTGTTTTGATATACTCGTAATTAAGCTTTAGTTGACTTTTTTAATTGAAATAATGTAACAATTATTTTATCAGATTCGCGATCTCATGAGAGGGCCATACACAGCCAATCTTTCCCCTCTTCTCCAAACAAATATATAATCTATTTATAAATGTAGAAGGCCCTTGGACAGTTAATGGACCTGCGAAAATCAACCGAGTATAATACATTATGTATTTAATTATTGTACTCAATCAACTTTGACAAATTTTCTTGGGGAAATTAAACTAAAATTGATTTCGAAGAAAAAAAGTATATATATTTTTTTTTTGATATATTTATATTGATATAAGACAAACATACTTAATATTTATTTATCCTTATATAAACAATGAAATATCAAATTGATAACCTAGGCCTCTCCATCATGATGCCGAAGCCCAAGTAGGTATTCTTCACAAATTCCTCCAATATGACACTCCACTCCTTCTCTACAACAGCCTTTAAAGTAGGGATTCTCAACCTTTTATAGTTATGTACTACTTGTAAAATATTTTTTAAACCCATGTACCCCCTTACAAGCCTAAATAATTTGTAGCTTCAGTGACAAGGGGTATCCGAAAGATTATATTTTGGAGAGGGCTTGGTTTATATAATTTTTTTTAAATACAAATATTATTCCAAAAATAAAAAATTTTGGAAAAAAAAAATTAAAACAAAAGATATTCTAAAAAAATTAAATTTTTTGAAAAATTTTTCAAAATCCTTAGATATTCACAAAAAAAGTAAATTTTTTTGAAAAATATTTAAAAAATCTATATTTATTCTCAAAAAGTTAGTTTTTTTGCAAGAAAAATAAAAATTTGACAAAAAATGTAACTTTTCTCCAAAAATTTCAATTATTAAACTTTTTGGAAGAAAAATTCAAATATTATATTTTTTGTAGAAAAAATTAAAAATCCATAGCTATTCACAGAAAGTTAAATTTAGTTTCAAAGAAAAAAAATTTTGAAATAAAATTCTGTATTAAATATTCAAGTAAAGAACAAAAATTCTTAATTTGGGGAGGGGGGAACAGCCCCTTCTGCCCACCCCTTGGGATGCTCCTGAGTTATGTACCACACATAAATATTCTTTCAAAATCTCAAGTACCCCCTGGAGTACCTTCAAGTACTTCAAGGGGTGCGCGTACCCCCCATTTGAAAACCATTGCTTTAGAGCATTTATACGAGAAGTGCCACAAAACTTCCTATCGATGGTGCACCAGGTCCCATCGTGGGAGGATTGCTGTCTGGTGATAGGAAGACCACACTGAAGAGAGCCAACATGATCTTTACAGCACTTTTAATTTTTTATATCTGTTTTGGTCTCTGAATTATCTTGTTGTCGTATAGAGCTTTTTAATCTTGGTAATGAGACCGATGGAGTGGGGAATGATGTAGAAGATCTCCCCATAACACGATTTCTTTTAACTTCCTTCTCGGTTGTCCTTATTCCGTCAAAAACATTTGTTTTTATTGTTTTTAAGGCTGGTATCATGGGAAAAGTCAATTAAATAAAATAATGAGTTATTGATACATTTACAAAGTTCCAAACTACGAACTAAAATAAAGTCTATGTAGATTGAAACAGTGGCTGATAAATGTTGTGTTAAATTTGCCATGTTTAAAAGCACTACAACTCTGGGTAATTCAAATAATCTTCATTATGAGTTCTTCAATCACATTTGGATTAAATAGGGTATATTATATCAAGAAGTATTTGGAATCCCAATCATCTTAAAGGCTATAAACTTTGATGTATTAAACAATATATTTTTCAATTAGGCAATAAAAAGGAAATGAAAAATATTAAATAATTATAACAATAGGCACAGTGATTTTTTCATAATCAAACATGGAAAGGTAAAAGTAGTAATAAAATTATAAAAAAAACGTTGTGTTCTTTAAAAAAACTATCGGATTGAGACTGCCAATATCTGGAACTAGCGTTTTTGTTACTAAATCATAGCAAGTCTATATACAGGACTCAAAAATGAAATCCACAGCCTCTTTGGGCCACCCTGGAACCATATCGTCGTCATATGAAAGAAATATCCCTTGTTAAATACATACAAACCACATTCATTCAGTCTAATTTCGTCAAAATGGAAGAGTTATACTAGGAGCTGACGGAGATTCAGTTAAATCAAAGGACAGGAGATTCACCGTAGTGATGTGTCAACTTGCATGTGATGGAGCAGACTCTAATCTCCTTGATCACAAAGGGAAGCCATCAGGGCTCTCCATGATCCCATGTGTCCAACAAGTCCCATGCCTAGCTTGAGAAGAACTGCTACTACATTTTCCCAAGAACCAGTTGCCCCACCAGCCCCGATATTAATCCTTTGGATTTTTTTGTCTGCCGCTACCTTAAGGTACACAATAATAGACGTCCCGAAACAACTAATGTAATTTTGGCAGTTGACGTCAAGGAGCACTTCGCATCTATGCCGAGGAACCTCATAATTATGGCGTGATCCTGCTTCAGAGGCTGTAAAGAAGTCGTTGGCTCGATGGCTGAGTGCAGTTTTATTGAGTAGGTACACATGACCTGTAATGACTGTATTTATTTTTTGAAATAAAAATATTAAAAATTACGGATTTTATTCTGACTTTTTTTTAATACAAGAAAGGCCGCAGATTTTTCGTTCTAGCTCTGTATAGAGCCAGTTTGAGAAACAAAGTGTCTCATTTAGGATTCATCATTAAGAATTTAATATGTTATCTTAGACTCGAAAATATTTTATTGAGATCCAAAAACCATTTATAACCAAAACTAAGAAAACTTCTACCTTACTTGTTATTATTTTTTTTTTTTTTTGCTTAATTATTTTAGCAGATAAAAAAACTTCATTGGATTAAAATAAATATAATAAGATAAAAATGAGTTTTGGAAAAAAATATTTGTTTCTTCGAAAAAAATTGATACAGTAAAAATATGAAAAAAAATAGTATTGCTGTACATTTGCAAAATAAAAAAAAAGGCTAATAAATTTTTAACTATCTACAAAACATTATAATACAAAAGAAAATCATAAAATAACTTTTAAGCACCATAATGACTAGATTATAAAAGTTTGGCTCTTGAATTTATTAGACCAACACTCTATTGTGACATTGAATATACTTATTTCTCTTTTAGCGAGGGTACTGATACATTCTCATACTAATAACGTTAAACACTTGCCTACATAGTCGTTGCAGAAGTTAAAAAAGTTAGAGTTGGACATATTTTTGTTTAATATTATATTCAATAGACGTTTTCTGGTAAGCGTCATATTTACTACAAAAGCATTAAAAGGTTAATTTATTAAATTTAACTTCGAATAGAAAAATTATAGTCACGATTAAATGTCGCCCGTCGGCTTTGTGGCTTGTACTGGTATTTCAAAGTTTTTTTAATATCAATTCTATCAAATTATAAGATACTTCAATTTTCTCAAATGAAATCATATTTTCCATACATATATAAAAATTTTAAAGATGTTGTGTTGAGTGTTTTGAAATGAAATGTAAGGGGGGTTTGGGATTGTAATGGGATATTCCTATTCAAAAAATTTTAATAATACTATTACATAAATCTCCGTTCTTACCTTGAATTAGACAAGAATATCTAATGAAAATTAAATGAATGAAGAAAAAAAATTTGATCATGCCAAAAAAGAACATTCTTTATTAAACAAAACTTAAACTTTAATAGTAATAACTGTAAATAATAGATTATATTATTAATTTTATTAATACAAATTTATGTGTGTTTGTTTGTGGATGTGCCTAGGCATTACAGCTGAATCAATTAATGGATTAAGTTGAAATGTTTCATATAAGTTTCAAAGGATCAACAGATGATTCTGGTAACAATTTTTGGAACTATAAGTTTGGAACTGCGGTCTTAAAATAGGATTTTTCTAAAACTAATTTTTTGACTTTCAAAATGATACTTCATATAAAACAAAAAAATTAAGATCGTTAATTTTAAAAATGATTATGGGTGCATGTTGATTATGTTGGTAATTATTAGGTTTAGAGAATTAAAAAAAGATTAAAGAATAATACAAAGGATTTTGACAACATTATCAAAGTTAAGGGAAAAAAGTTAAAAGTTTTTCTTGTCTAAACCTAATAATTCTAATAAAACCAAGAAGTAGCGATAATAATTAATAAAATTTTATGGTTTTTATTTCCTGTTTAATGTTATGCAGAAGAGGTTATTATTATTTTTTATGTCTTCATTTTCAGGGCAACGCCGGGTACACATACTCTAGTTAATGTTAAATATTAATCGTTATATATTCAGTTGGATTTGAATGTGGTCTGGTACAAAACTATTTACAGAGTGGTGAAACAAAGATCAAGTAGTCAAGGGTCATTCCATGAAAAATCAACCAAATAAAAAATAATGTAACCCAACCCACACAAATTTTGATAATTTTTGGCACACAAGCTTAAATTTATGATTAGATTATGTGTGCTAAATTTCAATGCATAATTTTTAGCCTTTCATAAAATATAAATATTCGTCCCAGTCCCTTTTGGGCCAAAATTTTCAGAATTGTTTTAGTCTTTTATCACTGGAGGCTACTGTTTCTTGTAGTCTTATTATCCAAATGAACTCACCTCTTGAAATTTGGGAATGGACTATTTTAAAGTGTAATGATTCCAAAAATGAAGTAAAAAGTAAAATATTCAAATATCTTCTTATTTCAACTTTGGTTTTCAAAAAAATCTGAAAGACACAGACAAGTACTTGATCACAAATAAAAAAATTACCAAAACATATAAAAATGAAACACTAACAAATGTATATAGGGATATTACTTTGCCAAAAATCCGGTAGGCCTTTTTTAATTATAGATCTCAGAGTGGGATCTCAAAATTAGGTAACTTTTCTGCTGAAACTTCACGTCAATATAAATACGTGTTTATATCATAAAAATTAATTTATGGTACGAATAGACATACAAAAGAAAACTGAACTACAGTAATTCATAATATTGACTAGAAATTAACAAATTTAACATAATACTAGCACAAACACGGTATTTTAAGGATAGGCAATGAAAAATAGCTTATTTATGTTAAAATTATAAATTAAAACGGTTTACTATAAACTATTATTATATAATAGATAAATTTATAATATAAAACCTCTTTGTATACAGCATTTGTTTGTTATTTGTACATTTAATATAAATATAATCAAACCTGCATCCCGTTTTGATACTCTTGAAAATGTAAAATATAATTAATTGAACATGTGAAAATACTGATTTTGGTAATTATAGAGCAATTTTTCAAATGTTTTACTCTTTGATTTACTTATTGTCATTACCATGACTAACTTGACATGTTCCTTTTTCAACTATAAATATAATGAAGAAAGAAAATACATACTAAGATGAGCTCACTCATCTTCTTCCTAATTCCCTTTTTTAAGTCGTATTTAATACACGTTCTTCCTTTTTCTGTGACCATGTGTGACAAATATCACACACAAGTAAATTATTTTAATTATATAGGATGAGTAGGCTATACCTTTTAAATAACCATTATTTGCTTATAATGCTGTACATATTTTTAAAATAATTAAAATTGACGTCATATTGATGGAATTTCGCAAGTGCTTTGCTTTTAGCATTGAGTGTGTATACAGGGTACACTATACATAGTTATCCCTGATGTATATCATATACATATTCTTGATCTAAGAAATAACAAAGTAGTCAAACTAATTAAATCTATGCTAAGGTTAACCAAGAAGCTCATCAGTTTCAACAAGTCCTATTTTTTTTTTCTCAGACTATTATTTTTATTTTTTCATTCTGGAGGAGAGAACATCTCTGATCTATGTATTGAATAACTAGGCATGAGTGTACTCATGAAAAATGGAAAGTAATACTGAGGATTCTGGAGGAGCTATTTTCCATACTATTCTGGAATTGTTTGTCTGTTAGACGACACCCAATAACTCCGAATCAGTAGGCGCGTTTTAACAATTTGTTTTATATATTTGATTTGGCATAATGTAATGGCCTCCCTTGTCAATATTTTTATTTATTTACTGCGATCACTTTTTGAAATACCATATATGATTTTTCATAAAATATCATAAAAGGAAATGTAAAGTGGGCTTTCCCACTCTCCCTCCCACATATTTTTTCTCTCAGGATAAAAGAAAAAGTATTGAAAAATGAGCTGTTATATCCTGTCAATTACGCAATCTCTTAGCCAATACATTGAACCTCATTTACAATAAAACGTATTTGCTTATTTTTCACAGAAAAAAAAAGCAATGGTGTTCTGATTCAGAGCTAAATGAAATGTTTCCTGTAATCAATTTGATTACACCTGGTAAAATTACATATACATTTCCAAAATATGACATTTTATAAACATAACTATATGATCTTAATGTGGAATATACTACTAATAATAAAAAACAATCTTACATAGAAATCGAGAAAATGATAATTTTTCAATTTATTTTGTCACTTAACATTTCCTACAAATTCAATTCTGAATCCTTTCCTAAGGGTTTTAAAGACCCCGTCATAAAAAATCATATTATGACCATTTTGAAATTATTTTTATATTACAAGATATTATAGTTGATATACAAAAGGGTTAAAAAAACAATTTTGACCAAAATTTAATTTTTTCAAATTAAAATTGGCGTAAAAGTCAAAAGAATTCCCTACATCAGTTTTTTTTGTTTTGTGTGGGTAAAAATAATTAAGCCAAAAACGAGAGAGTGTAATTTGTAGGATTTGAAGAGTTCGATCATTTTTGAAACTTTATATCTCATTTATTCTTCAAATGAAAAGTTTTTTAAACATATTGTACTGAGCACCAAATGTTTTATGGTGTTGATTGTAAAATTGAAGTTTTTTTTTTGGGTGAGCTTAAATATATTTGATATATATTAGAGTAATTAGTATAAAAAAAATAAAAACAAACTTCAATGAACCCAAGAATAATTTGTGAATGAAGAATAATTATTCATGTAGAGAGAGGTTTTGTGATTATGACATTCTATGTGTATGTTCTTTTTAATAAGCCCTAGAAATATTTATACAAGTATAACTTTATTTAAAGAAATGAAGACAAACAAATAATTTATATTAAAGGAAAAATTTAGAAAGCGTGGGTGTAAGAAAATACAACAGTGTTAAAAAAATTAATTTATACAAATACCATAGTATTTCATTGACATACCGGCCATTCAAAAGTCTTTGAACAGATTTTAGTACATTATAATGAAGTTTTTATTGAACCAATTGTAAAGTTCCGTACAAGTTTGTCCATGAGGATTATTTTTAATATTCAAAAAACGGATGTGGGGGGGGCTAAAGACCTCAATGACCAACCGCAGTGTGACAAAATAGCCAAATTAAGATCCAAAGACGTGGAAGCAGTCTTCAAGGTCAATTCAAAGATGAACATGACCGTTTTTGCCAAGAGCAATTTCTCATAATGTCCAGAGTGGTGAAAAAGGATGGATATGGCTTAGTAAGTCAGACATGTGGAAAGGGCCCCATTATCTCAAAAAGATAAGTTTTGAAGATTATAAAAAATGATTCTACTGCGTATTTTCAAAATAAGAGGATAAATTCAATCTGTCAATAATTTAAGTATAATGACAATTGTTGATCTCATATGATCACGATGACCACGAATAGGTGTAAACTATGTATTTTAGAAGAAAAGAGCGGATCAATGCAGATGCTTAGATCTAACTTCTGGATAAGAAAGTGCGAACTTGGAACAGAGAACAACATTGTTTTCACTCCAAACGGAGCACCGTTAAGCCCCAGGCTGAGATATAAACTTCTAGACTATTAGGCAATCAACATGGTGTGGCTCTCATCTCCAGACGCAACCCCATTGGACTACTTTACCTATGCGTGTCTGGAGGATAAGGTATGTGCTACTCTTAACAGGGTGGTCCTGTCTCTAGAGGCTTCCATCAAGAAGGAGTGAACTAATCTCAAGTATGACTACTTAGTCAAGATCTGTAAGGCATTAAAGCCTAATATTAAGGCAATTATTAGAGATGAGGGCTCACATAATGAATAATAATTCTGCCAATAAATGTTTTCAGCGGATTTTGTTAAATAAAAGTCCTCAAAAAACCTCATGTGCAAATATTACTATTAAAATTTTTTTAAATGAAATTTGTACCACTAGGTAAGATCAACACTGTTGATAACATTAAATGTTTTGTAATTCCATATTTGTCTAGATAAAATGCATGTGTATTCATTTTAAGAATTAAACATAATTTTTTTGCAATTCGTAAAATCTTTGATGCCAAAATAACGATTAATTAATCTGAAATACAAAATGCGTAACGTCGTTAAGTATACTTTTTTCTGCTCTTGGTTATTTCCTGCACTTACAGCAAAAAAAAATATACCGGATTTAAATCATTGGTCATATTCATAAAAGTATTTTTAGCATTTTAATTGATATTTACTACTGCAAAATGGATGGAATAGACAAAAAATGATACAAAGTATAAATGACTTAATAATAGCCATCGTTTATATGTTTATAATATAATCAAATACTACTCAGTTTTAGGGATTCTTTCTTAACCAATTCACTAACCCAGTTAGAAAAAGGATGGTCTCTAAGAAAGTGTTAATAAAAAACAAGTATAAAAAAATTGAAAGAAAATTGGAAGATTGACAAATTAAATAAGTTACAAAAAAAGTATATAAATATTTTATTCATCATTTAAAGTTAATTTTACAAAAAAATAAGGAAAGTAGTAAACATATAAATATTTAAAATTAGGTTTTATGATTTACAAAACTCAAAATGATTATATCATTGTACTCGTATGTACAATTGTATATACATTAATATTGTACATGAACGTAAAAAAAGAAATAACTAAATCTACAAATTTTGCTTTTTTAAAGGAAAAATAAATATTTATGCAAATACCACGAGATTATTATTATATATATATTCTTTATTTTCTTAGTATGGAAATGTGTGTTTGAATATAAATTTACTTTGCGTATTGATGAATAAATTGGAATGTACACGATTTGATTTGTAAGCAAAATTTTCCCATACGTTTTGGAAAATATACAATATATTTTTACGGATGGATATTCAATTATAAATTAAATATATACAAAATGTATTTCAACAAAATATTTTTTGTAGAGTAAGATAAGGTGAGAAATATGCAAAGAATAAAATAAATTGCATTTTTTGCATAAGAATAAATTCAAATTAGTCTTTTATGTATATTCTTGTGATATGTAAAAAATTTATTTGACAAAAAGAATAAAAGAGAATATGTATATTAGTGGAATATATTGTAGTCTGTTTGCTAATACTATTCAAAAATCATACTTTATTTATTCAACTTTCTAATTTTCTAATCCACAATTAAACACGTTATTTTTTTGGGGTATTTATTTCTAGGTGAGAACAATAACTGTTGTGACATTTTTTTAAGGTCAATAATTAAACCTGGTTTAACTCTCATTTAGTGGACATACTTGATATAACACGTTTTGTAAACTTTATTTAAAAAAACAAAAAAAAAACGTGATATAATAAACGGTTTATAATAATATGATAATTACATCTTTTAAATTTTTTCTTTTGTACAATTACTTCCATTTTGCAATCGCAAATATCAATTGAAATGCTAAAAATACTTACAAAAAGATCAAACATACATACAAATTTATTTATAATAAAATGTCCTTTACAATATGAGTTTTGCGTTTCAACAAGATATAGTTGATTTATTCTTATAGTAAAATCTTGAAATTTTTATTTCTGATCAAAATTTGTTTGAAATATTCATCACTTTATCAAATGTGTGGCAATCAATTTTGATGTAATATATACAATTATAGCTACAATGTTAAATTTGTAACCATTCTACGCACAGTCCCCATATCGAATAAACAAAAAATCCAAGATCTCAACAACAAAGAAATGACTTAATTAAATTAAATTCACTATACTTTGATTCTAAATTACTTAATATACAAATAAATTATAAGGAAAACATTTTTACGAAAACAATTAAGTTAATTTAAACTGATTTAATGTTTGAGGATTAAAAAAAAAAGTATTGGTGATGAAATATAGATTTTAAAGAACAAAAATATTGTTTTTAAATTCCTGTC